>NW_027326835.1:600000-855204 GCF_047675955.1 Chlorocebus sabaeus
TTCCAGTGTTGAACGGAAGATATTTCCTTTTTCACCATAGCCCTCTAAGGGCTTCCAAATATCCCTTTGCCAATTCCACAAGAACAGCCTTAGCGAAAGGCTTCTTGAAGGGAAAGATATAACTCTGTGAGATGAATTAACAGAACACAGAGCAGTTTCTCAGAAAGCTTCTTTCCAGTTTTGAACGGAAGATATTTCCTTTTTCACCATAGCCCTCTATGGGATTCCAAATATCCCTTTACCAATTGCACAAGAACAGCCTTAGCGAAAGGCTTCTTGAAGGGAAAGATGTAACTCTGTGAGATGAATTAACAGAACACAGAGCAGTTTCTCAGAAAGCTTCTTTCCAGTTTTGAACGGAAGATATTTCCTTTTTCACCATAGACCTCTATGGGCTTCCAAATATCCCTTTGCCAATTCCACAAGAACAGTCTTAGCGAAAGGCTTCTTGAAGGGAATGATGTAACTCTGTGAGATGAATTAACAGAACACAGAGCAGTTTCTCAGAAAGCTTCTTTCCAGTTTTGAACGGAAGATATTTCCTTTTTCACCATAGCCCTCTATGGGCTTCCAAATATCCCTTTGCCAATTCCACAAGAACAGCCTTAGCGAAAGGCTTCTTGAAGGGGAAGATGTAACTCTGTGAGATGAATTAACAGACCACAGAGCAGTTTCTCAGAAAGCTTCTTTCCAGTTTTGAACGGAAGGTATTTCCTTTTTCACCATAGCCCTCTATGGGCTTCCAAATATCCCTTTGCCAATTCCACAAGAACAGCCTTAGCGAAAGGCTTCTTGAAGGGAAAGATATAACTCTCTGAGATGAATTAACAGGACACAGAGCAGTTTCTCACAAAGCTTCTTTCCAGTTTTGAACGGAAGATATTTCCTTTTTCACCATAGCCCTCTATGGGCTTCCAAATATCCCTTTGCCAATTCCACAAGAACAGCCTTAGCGAAAGGCTTCTTGAAGGGAAAGATGTAACTCTGTGAGATGAATTAACAGAACACAGAGCAGTTTCTCAGAAAGCTTCTTTCCAGTTTTGTACGGAAGATATTTCCTTTTTCACCATAGCCCTCTATGGGCTTCCAAGTATCCCCTTGCCAATTCCACAGAAACAGCTTTAGCGGAAGGTTTCTTGAAAGGAAAGATGTAACACTGTGAGACGAATTAACAGAACACAGAACAGTTTCTCAGAAATCTTCTTTCCAGTTTTGAACGGAAGATATTTCCTTTTTCACCATAGCCCTCTAGGGGCTTCCAAATATCCCTTTGCCAATTCCACAAGAACAGCCTTAGCGAAAGGCTTATTGAAGGGAAAGATGTAACTCTGTGAGATGAATTAACAGAACACAGAGCAGTTTCTCAGAAAGCTTCTTTCCAGTTGTGAACGGTAGATATGTCCTTTTTCACCATAGCCCTCTATGGGCTTCCAAATATCCCTTCGCCAATTAAACAAGAACAGCCTTAGCGAAAGGCTTCTTGAAGGGAAAGATGTAACTCTGTGAGATGCATTAACAGAACACAGAGCAGTTTCTCAGAAAGCTTCTTTCCAGTTTTGAACGGAAGATATTTCCTTTTTCACCATAGCCCTCTATGGGCTTCTAAATATCCCTTTTCGAATTCCACAAGAACAGCCTTAGCGAAAGGTTTCTTGAATGGAAAGATGTAACTCTGTGAGATGAATTAACAGAACACAGAGCAGTTTCTCAGAAAGCTTCTTTCCAGTTTTGAACGGAAGATATTTCCTTTTTCACCATAGCCCTCTATGGGCTTCCAAATATCCCCTTGCCAATTCCACAAGAACAGCCTTAGTGAAAGGCTTCTTGAAGGGAAAGATGTAACTCTGTGAGATGAATTAACAGAACACAGAGCAGTTTCTCAGAAAGCTTCTTTCCAGTTTTGAAGGGAAGATATATCCTTTTTCACAATAGCCCTCTATGGGCTTCCAAATATCCCTTTGCCAATTCCACAAGAACAGCCTTAGCGAAAGGCTTCTTGAAGGGAAAGATGTAACTCTGTGAGATGAATTAACAGAACACAGAGCAGTTTCTCAGAAAGCTTCTTTCCAGTTTTGAACGGAAGATATTTCCTTTTTCACCATAGCCCTCTATGGGCTTCCAAATATCCCCTTGCGAATTCCACAAGAACAGCCTTAGTGAAAGGCTTCTTGAAGGGAAAGATGTAACTCTGTGAGATGAATTAACAGAACACAGAGCAGTTTCTCAGAAAGCTTCTTTCCAGTTTTGAACGGAAGATAAGTATTTTTTCACCATAGCCCTCTATGGGCTTCCAAATATCCCTTCGCCAATTCCACAAGAACAGCCTTAGCGAAAGGCTTCTTGAAGGGAAAGATGTAACTCTGTGAGATGCATTAACAGAACACAGAGCAGTTTCTCAGAAAGCTTCTTTCCAGTTTTGAACGGAAGATATTTCCTTTTTCACCATAGCCCTCTATGGGCTTCTAAATATCCCTTTTCGAATTCCACAAGAACAGCCTTAGCGAAAGGTTTCTTGAATGGAAAGATGTAACTCTGTGAGATGAATTAACAGAACACAGAGCAGTTTCTCAGAAAGCTTCTTTCCAGTATTGAACGGAAGATATTTTCTTTTTCACCATAGCCCTCTATGGGCTTCCAAATATCCCCTTGCCAATTCCACAAGAACAGCCTTAGCGAAAGGCTTCTTGAAGGGGAAGATGTAACTCTGTGAGATGAATTAACAGAACACAGAGCAGTTTCTCAGAAAGCTTCTTTCCAGTTTTGAACGGAAGATATTTCCTTTTTCACCATAGCCCTCTATGGGCTTCCAAATATCCCTTTGCCAATTCCACAAGAACAGCCTTAGCGAAAGGCTTCTTGAAGGGAAAGATGTAACTCTGTGAGATGAATTAACAGAACACAGAGCAGTTTCTCAGAAAGCTTCTTTCCAGTTTTGAACGGAAGATATTTCCTTTTTCACCATAGCCCTCTATGGGCTTCCAAATATCCCTTTGCGAATTCCACAAGAACAGCCTTAGTGAAAGGCTTCTTGAAGGGAAAGATGTAACTCTGTGAGATGAATTAACAGAACACAGAGCAGTTTCTCAGAAAGCTTCTTTCCAGTTTTGAACGGTAGATAATTCCTTTTTCACCATAGCCCTCTATGGGCTTCCAAATATCCCTTTGCCAATTCCACAAGAACAGCCTTAGCGAAAGGCTTCTTGAAGGGAAAGATGTAACTCTGTGAGATGAATTAACAGAACACAGAGCAGTTTCTCAGAAAGCTTCTTTCCAGTTTTGAACGGAAGATATTTCCTTTTTCACCATAGCCCTGTATGGGCTTCCAAATATCCCTTTGCCAATTCCACAACAATAGCCTTAGCGAAAGGCTTCTTGAAGGGAAAGATATAACTCTCTGAGATGAATTAACAGAACACAGAGCAGTTTCTCAGAAAGCTTCTTTCCCGTTTTGAACGGAAGATATTTCCTTTTTCACCATAGCCCTCTATGGGCTTCCAAATATCCCTTTGCCAATTCCACAAGAACAGCCTTAGCGAAAGGCTTCTTGAAGGGAAAGATGTAACTCTGTGAGATGAATTAACAGAACACAGAGCCGTTTCTCAGAAAGCTTCTTTCCAGTTTTGAACGGAAGATATTTCCTTTTTCACCATAGCCCTCTAGGGGCTTCCAAGTATCCCCTAGCCAATTCCACAGAAACAGCTTTAGCGAAAGGTTTCTTGAAAGGAAAGATGTAACACTGTGATACGAATGAACAGAACACAGAGCAGTTTGTCAGAAAGCTTCTTTCCAGTTTTGAACGGAAGATATTTCCTTTTTCACCATAGCCCTCTATGGGCTTCCAAATATCCCTTTGCCAATTCCACAAGAACAGCCTTAGCGAAAGGCTTCTTGAAGGGAAAGATGTAACTCTGTGAGATGAATTAACAGATCACAGAGCAGTTTCTCAGAAAGCTTCTTTCCAGTTTTGAACGGAAGATATTTCCTTTTTCACCATAGCCCTCTATGGGCTTCCAAATATCCCTTTGCCAATTCCACAAGAACAGCCTTAGCGAAAGGCTTCTTGAAGGGGAAGATGTAACTCTGTGAGATGAATTAACAGAACACAGAGCAGTTTCTCAGAAAGCTTCTTTCCAGTTTTGAACGGAAGGTATTTCCTTTTTCACCATAGCCCTCTGTGGGCTTCCAAATATCCCTTTGCCAATTCCACAAGAACAGCCTTAGCGAAAGGCTTCTTGAGGGGAAAGATGTAACTCTGTGAGATGAATTAACAGAACACAGAGCAGTTTCTCAGAAAGCTTCTTTCCAGGTTTGAACGGAAGTTATTTCCTTTTTTCACCATAGCCCTCTATGGGCTTCCAAATATCCCTTTGCCAATTCCACAAGAACAGCCTTAACGAAAGGCTTCTTGAAGGGAAAGATGTAACTCTGTGAGATGAATTAACAGAACACAGAGCAGTTTCTCAGAAAGCTTCTTTCCAGTTTTGAACGGAAGATATTCCCTTTTTCACCATAGCCCTCTATGGGCTTCCAAATATCCCTTTGCCAATTCCACAAGAACAGCCTTAGCGAAAGGCTTCTTGAAGGGAAAGATGTAACTCTGTGAGATGAATTAACAGAACACAGAGCAGTTTCTCAGAAAGCTTCTTTCCAGTTTTGAACGGAAGATATTCCCTTTTTTACCATAGCCCTCTATGGGCTTCCAAATATCCCTTTGCCAATTCCACAAGAACAGCCTTAGCGAAAGGCTTCTTGAAGGGAAAGATGTAACTCTGTGAGATGAATTAACAGAACACAGAGCAGTTTCTCAGAAAGCTTCTTTCCAGTGTTGAACGGAAGATATTTCCTTTTTCACCATAGCCCTCTATGGGCTTCCAAATATCCCTTTGCCAATTCCACAAGAACAGCCTTAGCGAAAGGCTTCTTGAAGGGAAAGATGTAACTATGTGAGATGAATTAACAGAACACAGAGCAGTTTCTCAGAAAGCTTCTTTCCAGTGTTGAACGGAAGATATTCCCTTTTTCACCATAGCCCTCTATGGGCTTCCAAATATCCCTTTGCCAATTCCACAGAAACAGCCTTAGCGAAAGGCTTCTTGAAGGGAAAGATGTAACTCTGTGAGATGAATTAACAGAACACAGAGCAGTTTCTCAGAAAGCTTCTTTCCAGTTTTGAACGGAAGATATTTCCTTTTTCACCATAGCCCTCTATGGGCTTCTAAATATCCCTTTTCGAATTCCACAAGAACAGCCTTAGCGAAAGGTTTCTTGAATGGAAAGATGTAACTCTGTGAGATGAATTAACAGAACACAGAGCAGTTTCTCAGAAAGCTTCTTTCCAGTATTGAACGGAAGATATTTTCTTTTTCACCATAGCCCTCTATGGGCTTCCAAATATC
The DNA here is from genome assembly GCF_047675955.1 of Chlorocebus sabaeus. Classification (NCBI taxonomy): domain Eukaryota; kingdom Metazoa; phylum Chordata; class Mammalia; order Primates; family Cercopithecidae; genus Chlorocebus; species Chlorocebus sabaeus. The sequence continues at coordinate 605,397 of NW_027326835.1, forward strand.
CCCTTGCCAATTCCACAAGAACAGCCTTAGCGAAAGGCTTCTTGAAGGGGAAGATGTAACTCTGTGAGATGAATTAACAGAACACAGAGCAGTTTCTCAGAAAGCTTCTTTCCAGTTTTGAACGGAAGATATTTCCTTTTTCACCATAGCCCTCTATGGGCTTCCAAATATCCCTTTGCCAATTCCACAAGAACAGCCTTAGCGAAAGGCTTCTTGAAGGGAAAGATGTAACTCTGTGAGATGAATTAACAGAACACAGAGCAGTTTCTCAGAAAGCTTCTTTCCAGTTTTGAACGCAAGATATTTCCTTTTTCACCATAGCCCTCTATGGGCTTCCAAATATCCCTTTGCGAATTCCACAAGAACAGCCTTAGTGAAAGGCTTCTTGAAGGGAAAGATGTAACTCTGTGAGATGAATTAACAGAACACAGAGCAGTTTCTCAGAAAGCTTCTTTCCAGTTTTGAACGGTAGATAATTCCTTTTTCACCATAGCCCTCTATGGGCTTCCAAATATCCCTTTGCCAATTCCAGAAGAACATCCTTAGCGAAAGGCTTCTTGAAGGGAAAGATGTAACTCTGTGAGATGAATTAACAGAACACAGAGCAGTTTCTCAGAAAGCTTCTTTCCAGTTTTGAACGGAAGATATTTCCTTTTTCACCATAGCCCTGTATGGGCTTCCAAATATCCCTTTGCCAATTCCACAAGAATAGCCTTAGCGAAAGGCTTCTTGAAGGGAAAGATATAACTCTCTGAGATGAATTAACAGAACACAGAGCAGTTTCTCAGAAAGCTTCTTTCCCGTTTTGAACGGAAGATATTTCCTTTTTCACCATAGCCCTCTATGGGCTTCCAAATATCCCTTTGCCAATTCCACAAGAACAGCCTTAGCGAAAGGCTTCTTGAAGGGAAAGATGTAACTCTGTGAGATGAATTAACAGAACACAGAGCAGTTTCTCAGAAAGCTTCTTTCCAGTTTTGAACGGAAGATATTTCCTTTTTCACCATAGCCCTCTAGGGGCTTCCAAGTATCCCCTAGCCAATTCCACAGAAACAGCTTTAGCGAAAGGTTTCTTGAAAGGAAAGATGTAACACTGTGATACGAATGAACAGAATACAGAGCAGTTTGTCAGAAAGCTTCTTTCCAGTTTTGAACGGAAGATATTTCCTTTTTCACCATAGCCCTCTATGGGCTTCCAAATATCCCTTTGCCAATTCCACAAGAACAGCCTTAGCGAAAGGCTTCTTGAAGGGAAAGATGTAACTCTGTGAGATGAATTAACAGAACACAGAGCCGTTTCTCAGAAAGCTTCTTTCCAGTTTTGAACGGAAGATATTTCCTTTTTCACCATAGCCCTCTAGGGGCTTCCAAGTATCCCCTAGCCAATTCCACAGAAACAGCTTTAGCGAAAGGTTTCTTGAAAGGAAAGATGTAACACTGTGATACGAATGAACAGAATACAGAGCAGTTTGTCAGAAAGCTTCTTTCCAGTTTTGAACGGAAGATATTTCCTTTTTCACCATAGCCCTCTATGGGCTTCCAAATATCCCTTTGCCAATTCCACAAGAACAGCCTTAGCGAAAGGCTTCTTGAAGGGAAAGATGTAACTCTGTGAGATGCATTAACAGAACACAGAGCAGTTTCTCAGAAAGCTTCTTTCCAGTTTTGAACGGAAGATATTTCCTTTTTCACCATAGCCCTCTATGGGCTTCTAAATATCCCTTTTCGAATTTCACAAGAACAGCCTTAGCGAAAGGTTTCTTGAATGGAAAGATGTAACTCTGTGAGATGAATTAACAGAACACAGAGCAGTTTCTCAGAAAGCTTCTTTCCAGTTTTGAACGGAAGATATTTCCTTTTTCACCATAGCCCTCTATGGGCTTCCAAATATCCCCTTCCCAATTCCACAAGAACAGCCTTAGCGAAAGGCTTCTTGAAGGGGAAGATGTAACTCTGTGAGATGAATTAACAGAACACAGAGCAGTTTCTCAGAAAGCTTCTTTCCAGTTTTGAACGGAAGATATTTCCTTTTTCACCATAGCCCTCTGTGGGCTTCCAAATATCCCTTTGCCAATTCCACAAGAACAGCCTTAGCGAAAGGCTTCTTGAAGGGAAAGATGTAACTCTGTGAGATGAATTAACAGAACACAGAGCAGTTTCTCAGAAAGCTTCTTTCCAGTTTTGAACGGAAGATATTTCCTTTATCACCATAGCCCTCTATGGGCTTCCAAATATCCCTTTGCCAATTCCACAAGAACAGCCTTAGCGAAAGGCTTCTTGAAGGGAAACATGTAACTCTGTGAGATGAATTAACAGAACACAGAGCAGTTTCTCAGAAAGCTTCTTTCCAGTTTTGAACGGAAGATATTTCCTTTTTCACCATAGCCCTCTATGGGCTTCCAAATATCCCTTTGCCAATTCCACAAGAACAGCCTTAGCGAAAGGCTTCTTGAAGGGAAAGATGTAACTCTGTGAGATGAATTAACAGAACACAGAGCAGTTTCCCAGAAAGCTTCTTTCCAGTTTTGAACGGAAGATATTTCCTTTTTCACCATAGCCCTCTATGGGCTTCCAAGTATCCACTTGCCAATTCCACAGAAACAGATTTAGCGAAAGGTTTTTTGAAAGGAAAGATGTAACACTGTGAGACGAATTAAGAGAACACAGAGCAGTTTCTCAGAAAGCTTCTTTCCAGTTTTGAACGGAAGATATTTCCTTTTTCACCATAGCCCTCTATGGGCTTCCAAATATCCCTTTGCCACTTCCACAAGAACAGCCTTAGCGAAAGGCTTCCTGAAGGGAAAGATTTAACTCTGTGAGATGAATTAACAGAACATAGAGCAGTTTCTCAGAAAGCTTCTTTCCAGTTTTGAACGGAAGATATTTCCTTTTTCTCCATTGCCCTCCATGGGCTTCCAAATATCCCTTTGCGAATTCCACAAGAACAGGCTTAGCGAAAGGCTTCTTGAAGGGAAAGATGTAACTCTGTGAGATGAATTAACAGAACACAGAGCAGTTTCTCAGAAAGCTTCTTTCCAGTGTTGAACGGAAGATATTTCCTTTTTCACCATAGCCCTCTAAGGGCTTCCAAATATCCCTTTGCCAATTCCACAAGAACAGCCTTAGCGAAAGGCTTCTTGAAGGGAAAGATATAACTCTGTGAGATGAATTAACAGAACACAGAGCAGTTTCTCAGAAAGCTTCTTTCCAGTTTTGAACGGAAGATATTTCCTTTTTCACCATAGCCCTCTATGGGATTCCAAATATCCCTTTACCAATTGCACAAGAACAGCCTTAGCGAAAGGCTTCTTGAAGGGAAAGATGTAACTCTGTGAGATGAATTAACAGAACACAGAGCAGTTTCTCAGAAAGCTTCTTTCCAGTTTTGAACGGAAGATATTTCCTTTTTCACCATAGACCTCTATGGGCTTCCAAATATCCCTTTGCCAATTCCACAAGAACAGTCTTAGCGAAAGGCTTCTTGAAGGGAATGATGTAACTCTGTGAGATGAATTAACAGAACACAGAGCAGTTTCTCAGAAAGCTTCTTTCCAGTTTTGAACGGAAGATATTTCCTTTTTCACCATAGCCCTCTATGGGCTTCCAAATATCCCTTTGCCAATTCCACAAGAACAGCCTTAGCGAAAGGCTTCTTGAAGGGGAAGATGTAACTCTGTGAGATGAATTAACAGACCACAGAGCAGTTTCTCAGAAAGCTTCTTTCCAGTTTTGAACGGAAGGTATTTCCTTTTTCACCATAGCCCTCTATGGGCTTCCAAATATCCCTTTGCCAATTCCACAAGAACAGCCTTAGCGAAAGGCTTCTTGAAGGGAAAGATATAACTCTCTGAGATGAATTAACAGGACACAGAGCAGTTTCTCACAAAGCTTCTTTCCAGTTTTGAACGGAAGATATTTCCTTTTTCACCATAGCCCTCTATGGGCTTCCAAATATCCCTTTGCCAATTCCACAAGAACAGCCTTAGCGAAAGGCTTCTTGAAGGGAAAGATGTAACTCTGTGAGATGAATTAACAGAACACAGAGCAGTTTCTCAGAAAGCTTCTTTCCAGTTTTGTACGGAAGATATTTCCTTTTTCACCATAGCCCTCTATGGGCTTCCAAGTATCCCCTTGCCAATTCCACAGAAACAGCTTTAGCGAAAGGTTTCTTGAAAGGAAAGATGTAACACTGTGAGACGAATTAACAGAACACAGAACAGTTTCTCAGAAATCTTCTTTCCAGTTTTGAACGGAAGATATTTCCTTTTTCACCATAGCCCTCTAGGGGCTTCCAAATATCCCTTTGCCAATTCCACAAGAACAGCCTTAGCGAAAGGCTTATTGAAGGGAAAGATGTAACTCTGTGAGATGAATTAACAGAACACAGAGCAGTTTCTCAGAAAGCTTCTTTCCAGTTGTGAACGGTAGATATTTCCTTTTTCACCATAGCCCTCTATGGGCTTCCAAATATCCCTTCGCCAATTAAACAAGAACAGCCTTAGCGAAAGGCTTCTTGAAGGGAAAGATGTAACTCTGTGAGATGCATTAACAGAACACAGAGCAGTTTCTCAGAAAGCTTCTTTCCAGTTTTGAACGGAAGATATTTCCTTTTTCACCATAGCCCTCTATGGGCTTCTAAATATCCCTTTTCGAATTCCACAAGAACAGCCTTAGCGAAAGGTTTCTTGAATGGAAAGATGTAACTCTGTGAGATGAATTAACAGAACACAGAGCAGTTTCTCAGAAAGCTTCTTTCCAGTTTTGAACGGAAGATATTTCCTTTTTCACCATAGCCCTCTATGGGCTTCCAAATATCCCCTTGCCAATTCCACAAGAACAGCCTTAGTGAAAGGCTTCTGGAAGGGAAAGATGTAACTCTGTGAGATGAATTAACAGAACACAGAGCAGTTTCTCAGAAAGCTTCTTTCCAGTTTTGAAGGGAAGATATATCCTTTTTCACAATAGCCCTCTATGGGCTTCCAAATATCCCTTTGCCAATTCCACAAGAACAGCCTTAGCGAAAGGCTTCTTGAAGGGAAAGATGTAACTCTGTGAGATGAATTAACAGAACACAGAGCAGTTTCTCAGAAAGCTTCTTTCCAGTTTTGAACGGAAGATATTTCCTTTTTCACCATAGCCCTCTATGGGCTTCCAAATATCCCCTTGCGAATTCCACAAGAACAGCCTTAGTGAAAGGCTTCTTGAAGGGAAAGATGTAACTCTGTGAGATGAATTAACAGAACACAGAGCAGTTTCTCAGAAAGCTTCTTTCCAGTTTTGAACGGAAGATAAGTATTTTTTCACCATAGCCCTCTATGGGCTTCCAAATATCCCTTCGCCAATTCCACAAGAACAGCCTTAGCGAAAGGCTTCTTGAAGGGAAAGATGTAACTCTGTGAGATGCATTAACAGAACACAGAGCAGTTTCTCAGAAAGCTTCTTTCCAGTTTTGAACGGAAGATATTTCCTTTTTCACCATAGCCCTCTATGGGCTTCTAAATATCCCTTTTCGAATTCCACAAGAACAGCCTTAGCGAAAGGTTTCTTGAATGGAAAGATGTAACTCTGTGAGATGAATTAACAGAACACAGAGCAGTTTCTCAGAAAGCTTCTTTCCAGTATTGAACGGAAGATATTTTCTTTTTCACCATAGCCCTCTATGGGCTTCCAAATATCCCCTTGCCAATTCCACAAGAACAGCCTTAGCGAAAGGCTTCTTGAAGGGGAAGATGTAACTCTGTGAGATGAATTAACAGAACACAGAGCATTTTCTCAGAAAGCTTCTTTCCAGTTTTGAACGGAAGATATTTCCTTTTTCACCATAGCCCTCTATGGGCTTCCAAATATCCCTTTGCCAATTCCACAAGAACAGCCTTAGCGAAAGGCTTCTTGAAGGGAAAGATGTAACTCTGTGAGATGAATTAACAGAACACAGAGCAGTTTCTCAGAAAGCTTCTTTCCAGTTTTGAACGGAAGATATTTCCTTTTTCACCATAGCCCTCTATGGGCTTCCAAATATCCCTTTGCGAATTCCACAAGAACAGCCTTAGTGAAAGGCTTCTTGAAGGGAAAGATGTAACTCTGTGAGATGAATTAACAGAACACAGAGCAGTTTCTCAGAAACCTTCTTTCCAGTTTTGAACGGTAGATAATTCCTTTTTCACCATAGCCCTCTATGGGCTTCCAAATATCCCTTTGCCAATTCCACAAGAACAGCCTTAGCGAAAGGCTTCTTGAAGGGAAAGATGTAACTCTGTGAGATGAATTAACAGAACACAGAGCAGTTTCTCAGAAAGCTTCTTTCCAGTTTTGAACGGAAGATATTTCCTTTTTCACCATAGCCCTGTATGGGCTTCCAAATATCCCTTTGCCAATTCCACAAGAATAGCCTTAGCGAAAGGCTTCTTGAAGGGAAAGATATAACTCTCTGAGATGAATTAACAGAACACAGAGCAGTTTCTCAGAAAGCTTCTTTCCCGTTTTGAACGGAAGATATTTCCTTTTTCACCATAGCCCTCTATGGGCTTCCAAATATCCCTTTGCCAATTCCACAAGAACAGCCTTAGCGAAAGGCTTCTTGAAGGGAAAGATGTAACTCTGTGAGATGAATTAACAGAACACAGAGCCGTTTCTCAGAAAGCTTCTTTCCAGTTTTGAACGGAAGATATTTCCTTTTTCACCATAGCCCTCTAGGGGCTTCCAAGTATCCCCTAGCCAATTCCACAGAAACAGCTTTAGCGAAAGGTTTCTTGAAAGGAAAGATGTAACACTGTGATACGAATGAACAGAACACAGAGCAGTTTGTCAGAAAGCTTCTTTCCAGTTTTGAACGGAAGATATTTCCTTTTTCACCATAGCCCTCTATGGGCTTCCAAATATCCCTTTGCCAATTCCACAAGAACAGCCTTAGCGAAAGGCTTCTTGAAGGGAAAGATGTAACTCTGTGAGATGAATTAACAGATCACAGAGCAGTTTCTCAGAAAGCTTCTTTCCAGTTTTGAACGGAAGATATTTCCTTTTTCACCATAGCCCTCTATGGGCTTCCAAATATCCCTTTGCCAATTCCACAAGAACAGCCTTAGCGAAAGGCTTCTTGAAGGGGAAGATGTAACTCTGTGAGATGAATTAACAGAACACAGAGCAGTTTCTCAGAAAGCTTCTTTCCAGTTTTGAACGGAAGGTATTTCCTTTTTCACCATAGCCCTCTGTGGGCTTCCAAATATCCCTTTGCCAATTCCACAAGAACAGCCTTAGCGAAAGGCTTCTTGAGGGGAAAGATGTAACTCTGTGAGATGAATTAACAGAACACAGAGCAGTTTCTCAGAAAGCTTCTTTCCAGGTTTGAACGGAAGTTATTTCCTTTTTTCACCATAGCCCTCTATGGGCTTCCAAATATCCCTTTGCCAATTCCACAAGAACAGCCTTAACGAAAGGCTTCTTGAAGGGAAAGATGTAACTCTGTGAGATGAATTAACAGAACACAGAGCAGTTTCTCAGAAAGCTTCTTTCCAGTTTTGAACGGAAGATATTCCCTTTTTCACCATAGCCCTCTATGGGCTTCCAAATATCCCTTTGCCAATTCCACAAGAACAGCCTTAGCGAAAGGCTTCTTGAAGGGAAAGATGTAACTCTGTGAGATGAATTAACAGAACACAGAGCAGTTTCTCAGAAAGCTTCTTTCCAGTTTTGAACGGAAGATATTCCCTTTTTTACCATAGCCCTCTATGGGCTTCCAAATATCCCTTTGCCAATTCCACAAGAACAGCCTTAGCGAAAGGCTTCTTGAAGGGAAAGATGTAACTCTGTGAGATGAATTAACAGAACACAGAGCAGTTTCTCAGAAAGCTTCTTTCCAGTGTTGAACGGAAGATATTTCCTTTTTCACCATAGCCCTCTATGGGCTTCCAAATATCCCTTTGCCAATTCCACAAGAACAGCCTTAGCGAAAGGCTTCTTGAAGGGAAAGATGTAACTATGTGAGATGAATTAACAGAACACAGAGCAGTTTCTCAGAAAGCTTCTTTCCAGTGTTGAACGGAAGATATTCCCTTTTTCACCATAGCCCTCTATGGGCTTCCAAATATCCCTTTGCCAATTCCACAGAAACAGCCTTAGCGAAAGGCTTCTTGAAGGGAAAGATGTAACTCTGTGAGATGAATTAACAGAACACAGAGCAGTTTCTCAGAAAGCTTCTTTCCAGTTTTGAACGGAAGATATTTCCTTTTTCACCATAGCCCTCTATGGGCTTCTAAATATCCCTTTTCGAATTCCACAAGAACAGCCTTAGCGAAAGGTTTCTTGAATGGAAAGATGTAACTCTGTGAGATGAATTAACAGAACACAGAGCAGTTTCTCAGAAAGCTTCTTTCCAGTATTGAACGGAAGATATTTTCTTTTTCACCATAGCCCTCTATGGGCTTCCAAATATCCCCTTGCCAATTCCACAAGAACAGCCTTAGTGAAAGGCTTCTTGAAGGGGAAGATGTAACTCTGTGAGATGAATTAACAGAACACAGAGCAGTTTCTCAGAAAGCTTCTTTCCAGTTTTGAACGGAAGATATTTCCTTTTTCACCATAGCCCTCTATGGGCTTCCAAATATCCCTTTGCCAATTCCACAAGAACAGCCTTAGCGAAAGGCTTCTTGAAGGGAAAGATGTAACTCTGTGAGATGAATTAACAGAACACAGAGCAGTTTCTCAGAAAGCTTCTTTCCAGTTTTGAACGGAAGATATTTCCTTTTTCACCATAGCCCTCTATGGGCTTCCAAATATCCCTTTGCGAATTCCCCAAGAACAGCCTTAGTGAAAGGCTTCTTGAAGGGAAAGATGTAACTCTGTGAGATGAATTAACAGAACACAGAGCAGTTTCTCAGAAAGCTTCTTTCCAGTTTTGAACGGTAGATAATTCCTTTTTCACCATAGCCCTCTATGGGCTTCCAAATATCCCTTTGCCAATTCCAGAAGAACAGCCTTAGCGAAAGGCTTCTTGAAGGGAAAGATGTAACTCTGTGAGATGAATTAACAGAACACAGAGCAGTTTCTCAGAAAGCTTCTTTCCAGTTTTGAACGGAAGATATTTCCTTTTTCACCATAGCCCTGTATGGGCTTCCAAATATCCCTTTGCCAATTCCACAAGAATAGCCTTAGCGAAAGGCTTCTTGAAGGGAAAGATATAACTCTCTGAGATGAATTAACAGAACACAGAGCAGTTTCTCAGAAAGCTTCTTTCCCGTTTTGAACCGAAGATATTTCCTTTTTCACCATAGCCCTCTATGGGCTTCCAAATATCCCTTTGCCAATTCCACAAGAACAGCCTTAGCGAAAGGCTTCTTGAAGGGAAAGATGTAACTCTGTGAGATGAATTAACAGAACACAGAGCCGTTTCTCAGAAAGCTTCTTTCCACTTTTGAACGGAAGATATTTCCTTTTTCACCATAGCCCTCTATGGGCTTCCAAATATCCCCTTGCGAATTCCACAAGAACAGCCTTAGTGAAAGGCTTCTTGAAGGGAAAGATGTAACTCTGTGAGATGAATTAACAGAACACAGAGCAGTTTCTCAGAAAGCTTCTTTCCAGTTTTGAACGGAAGATAAGTATTTTTTCACCATAGCCCTCTATGGGCTTCCAAATATCCCTTCGCCAATTCCACAAGAACAGCCTTAGCGAAAGGCTTCTTGAAGGGAAAGATGTAACTCTGTGAGATGCATTAACAGAACACAGAGCAGTTTCTCAGAAAGCTTCTTTCCAGTTTTGAACGGAAGATATTTCCTTTTTCACCATAGCCCTCTATGGGCTTCTAAATATCCCTTTTCGAATTCCACAAGAACAGCCTTAGCGAAAGGTTTCTTGAATGGAAAGATGTAACTCTGTGAGATGAATTAACAGAACACAGAGCAGTTTCTCAGAAAGCTTCTTTCCAGTATTGAACGGAAGATATTTTCTTTTTCACCATAGCCCTCTATGGGCTTCCAAATATCCCCTTGCCAATTCCACAAGAACAGCCTTAGCGAAAGGCTTCTTGAAGGGGAAGATGTAACTCTGTGAGATGAATTAACAGAACACAGAGCAGTTTCTCAGAAAGCTTCTTTCCAGTTTTGAACGGAAGATATTTCCTTTTTCACCATAGCCCTCTATGGGCTTCCAAATATCCCTTTGCCAATTCCACAAGAACAGCCTTAGCGAAAGGCTTCTTGAAGGGAAAGATGTAACTCTGTGAGATGAATTAACAGAACACAGAGCCGTTTCTCAGAAAGCTTCTTTCCAGTTTTGAACGGAAGATATTTCCTTTTTCACCATAGCCCTCTAGGGGCTTCCAAGTATCCCCTAGCCAATTCCACAGAAACAGCTTTAGGGAAAGGTTTCTTGAAAGGAAAGATGTAACACTGTGATACGAATGAACAGAACACAGAGCAGTTTGTCAGAAAGCTTCTTTCCAGTTTTGAACGGAAGATATTTCCTTTTTCACCATAGCCCTCTATGGGCTTCCAAATATCCCTTTGCCAATTCCACAAGAACAGCCTTAGCGAAAGGCTTCTTGAAGGGAAAGATGTAACTCTGTGAGATGAATTAACAGATCACAGAGCAGTTTCTCAGAAAGCTTCTTTCCAGTTTTGAACGGAAGATATTTCCTTTTTCACCATAGCCCTCTATGGGCTTCCAAATATCCCTTTGCCAATTCCACAAGAACAGCCTTAGCGAAAGGCTTCTTGAAGGGGAAGATGTAACTCTGTGAGATGAATTAACAGAACACAGAGCAGTTTCTCAGAAAGCTTCTTTCCAGTTTTGAACGGAAGGTATTTCCTTTTTCACCATAGCCCTCTGTGGGCTTCCAAATATCCCTTTGCCAATTCCACAAGAACAGCCTTAGCGAAAGGCTTCTTGAGGGGAAAGATGTAACTCTGTGAGATGAATTAACAGAACACAGAGCAGTTTCTCAGAAAGCTTCTTTCCAGGTTTGAACGGAAGTTATTTCCTTTTTTCACCATAGCCCTCTATGGGCTTCCAAATATCCCTTTGCCAATTCCACAAGAACAGCCTTAACGAAAGGCTTCTTGAAGGGAAAGATGTAACTCTGTGAGATGAATTAACAGAACACAGAGCAGTTTCTCAGAAAGCTTCTTTCCAGTTTTGAACGGAAGATATTCCCTTTTTCACCATAGCCCTCTATGGGCTTCCAAATATCCCTTTGCCAATTCCACAAGAACAGCCTTAGCGAAAGGCTTCTTGAAGGGAAAGATGTAACTCTGTGAGATGAATTAACAGAACACAGAGCAGTTTCTCAGAAAGCTTCTTTCCAGTTTTGAACGGAAGATATTCCCTTTTTTACCATAGCCCTCTATGGGCTTCCAAATATCCCTTTGCCAATTCCACAAGAACAGCCTTAGCGAAAGGCTTCTTGAAGGGAAAGATGTAACTCTGTGAGATGAATTAACAGAACACAGAGCAGTTTCTCAGAAAGCTTCTTTCCAGTGTTGAACGGAAGATATTTCCTTTTTCACCATAGCCCTCTATGGGCTTCCAAATATCCCTTTGCCAATTCCACAAGAACAGCCTTAGCGAAAGGCTTCTTGAAGGGAAAGATGTAACTATGTGAGATGAATTAACAGAACACAGAGCAGTTTCTCAGAAAGCTTCTTTCCAGTGTTGAACGGAAGATATTCCCTTTTTCACCATAGCCCTCTATGGGCTTCCAAATATCCCTTTGCCAATTCCACAGAAACAGCCTTAGCGAAAGGCTTCTTGAAGGGAAAGATGTAACTCTGTGAGATGAATTAACAGAACACAGAGCAGTTTCTCAGAAAGCTTCTTTCCAGTTTTGAACGGAAGATATTTCCTTTTTCACCATAGCCCTCTATGGGCTTCTAAATATCCCTTTTCGAATTCCACAAGAACAGCCTTAGCGAAAGGTTTCTTGAATGGAAAGATGTAACTCTGTGAGATGAATTAACAGAACACAGAGCAGTTTCTCAGAAAGCTTCTTTCCAGTATTGAACGGAAGATATTTTCTTTTTCACCATAGCCCTCTATGGGCTTCCAAATATCCCCTTGCCAATTCCACAAGAACAGCCTTAGCGAAAGGCTTCTTGAAGGGGAAGATGTAACTCTGTGAGATGAATTAACAGAACACAGAGCAGTTTCTCAGAAAGCTTCTTTCCAGTTTTGAACGGAAGATATTTCCTTTTTCACCATAGCCCTCTATGGGCTTCCAAATATCCCTTTGCCAATTCCACAAGAACAGCCTTAGCGAAAGGCTTCTTGAAGGGAAAGATGTAACTCTGTGAGATGAATTAACAGAACACAGAGCAGTTTCTCAGAAAGCTTCTTTCCAGTTTTGAACGGAAGATATTTCCTTTTTCACCATAGCCCTCTATGGGCTTCCAAATATCCCTTTGCGAATTCCACAAGAACAGCCTTAGTGAAAGGCTTCTTGAAGGGAAAGATGTAACTCTGTGAGATGAATTAACAGAACACAGAGCAGTTTCTCAGAAAGCTTCTTTCCAGTTTTGAACGGTAGATAATTCCTTTTTCACCATAGCCCTCTATGGGCTTCCAAATATCCCTTTGCCAATTCCAGAAGAACAGCCTTAGCGAAAGGCTTCTTGAAGGGAAAGATGTAACTCTGTGAGATGAATTAACAGAACACAGAGCAGTTTCTCAGAAAGCTTCTTTCCAGTTTTGAACGGAAGATATTTCCTTTTTCACCATAGCCCTGTATGGGCTTCCAAATATCCCTTTGCCAATTCCACAAGAATAGCCTTAGCGAAAGGCTTCTTGAAGGGAAAGATATAACTCTCTGAGATGAATTAACAGAACACAGAGCAGTTTCTCAGAAAGCTTCTTTCCCGTTTTGAACGGAAGATATTTCCTTTTTCACCATAGCCCTCTATGGGCTTCCAAATATCCCTTTGCCAATTCCACAAGAACAGCCTTAGCGAAAGGCTTCTTGAAGGGAAAGATGTAACTCTGTGAGATGAATTAACAGAACACAGAGCCGTTTCTCAGAAAGCTTCTTTCCAGTTTTGAACGGAAGATATTTCCTTTTTCACCATAGCCCTCTAGGGGCTTCCAAGTATCCCCTAGCCAATTCCACAGAAACAGCTTTAGCGAAAGGTTTCTTGAAAGGAAAGATGTAACACTGTGATACGAATGAACAGAATACAGAGCAGTTTGTCAGAAAGCTTCTTTCCAGTTTTGAACGGAAGATATTTCCTTTTTCACCATAGCCCTCTATGGGCTTCCAAATATCCCTTTGCCAATTCCACAAGAACAGCCTTAGCGAAAGGCTTCTTGAAGGGAAAGATGTAACTCTGTGAGATGAATTAACAGATCACAGAGCAGTTTCTCAGAAAGCTTCTTTCCAGTTTTGAACGGAAGATATTTCCTTTTTCACCATAGCCCTCTATGGGCTTCCAAATATCCCTTTGCCAATTCCACAAGAACAGCCTTAGCGAAAGGCTTCTTGAAGGGGAAGATGTAACTCTGTGAGATGAATTAACAGAACACAGAGCAGTTTCTCAGAAAGCTTCTTTCCAGTTTTGAACGGAAGGTATTTCCTTTTTCACCATAGCCCTCTGTGGGCTTCCAAATATCCCTTTGCCAATTCCACAAGAACAGCCTTAGCGAAAGGCTTCTTGAGGGGAAAGATGTAACTCTGTGAGATGAATTAACAGAACACAGAGCAGTTTCTCAGAAAGCTTCTTTCCAGGTTTGAACGGAAGTTATTTCCTTTTTTCACCATAGCCCTCTATGGGCTTCCAAATATCCCTTTGCCAATTCCACAAGAACAGCCTTAACGAAAGGCTTCTTGAAGGGAAAGATGTAACTCTGTGAGCTGAATTAACAGAACACAGAGCAGTTTCTCAGAAAGCTTCTTTCCAGTTTTGAACGGAAGATATTCCCTTTTTCACCATAGCCCTCTATGGGCTTCCAAATATCCCTTTGCCAATTCCACAAGAACAGCCTTAGCGAAAGGCTTCTTGAAGGGAAAGATGTAACTCTGTGAGATGAATTAACAGAACACAGAGCAGTTTCTCAGAAAGCTTCTTTCCAGTTTTGAACGGAAGATATTCCCTTTTTTACCATAGCCCTCTATGGGCTTCCAAATATCCCTTTGCCAATTCCACAAGAACAGCCTTAGCGAAAGGCTTCTTGAAGGGAAAGATGTAACTCTGTGAGATGAATTAACAGAACACAGAGCAGTTTCTCAGAAAGCTTCTTTCCAGTGTTGAACGGAAGATATTTCCTTTTTCACCATAGCCCTCTATGGGCTTCCAAATATCCCTTTGCCAATTCCACAAGAACAGCCTTAGCGAAAGGCTTCTTGAAGGGAAAGATGTAACTATGTGAGATGAATTAACAGAACACAGAGCAGTTTCTCAGAAAGCTTCTTTCCAGTGTTGAACGGAAGATATTCCCTTTTTCACCATAGCCCTCTATGGGCTTCCAAATATCCCTTTGCCAATTCCACAGAAACAGCCTTAGCGAAAGGCTTCTTGAAGGGAAAGATGTAACTCTGTGAGATGAATTAACAGAACACAGAGCAGTTTCTCAGAAAGCTTCTTTCCAGTGTTGAACGGAAGATATTTCCTTTTTCACCATAGCCCTCTAAGGGCTTCCAAATATCCCTTTGCCAATTCCACAAGAACAGCCTTAGCGAAAGGCTTCTTGAAGGGAAAGATATAACTCTGTGAGATGAATTAACAGAACACAGAGCAGTTTCTCAGAAAGCTTCTTTCCAGTTTTGAACGGAAGATATTTCCTTTTTCACCATAGCCCTCTATGGGATTCCAAATATCCCTTTACCAATTGCACAAGAACAGCCTTAGCGAAAGGCTTCTTGAAGGGAAAGATGTAACTCTGTGAGATGAATTAACAGAACACAGAGCAGTTTCTCAGAAAGCTTCTTTCCAGTTTTGAACGGAAGATATTTCCTTTTTCACCATAGACCTCTATGGGCTTCCAAATATCCCTTTGCCAATTCCACAAGAACAGTCTTAGCGAAAGGCTTCTTGAAGGGAATGATGTAACTCTGTGAGATGAATTAACAGAACACAGAGCAGTTTCTCAGAAAGCTTCTTTCCAGTTTTGAACGGAAGATATTTCCTTTTTCACCATAGCCCTCTATGGGCTTCCAAATATCCCTTTGCCAATTCCACAAGAACAGCCTTAGCGAAAGGCTTCTTGAAGGGGAAGATGTAACTCTGTGAGATGAATTAACAGACCACAGAGCAGTTTCTCAGAAAGCTTCTTTCCAGTTTTGAACGGAAGGTATTTCCTTTTTCACCATAGCCCTCTATGGGCTTCCAAATATCCCTTTGCCAATTCCACAAGAACAGCCTTAGCGAAAGGCTTCTTGAAGGGAAAGATATAACTCTCTGAGATGAATTAACAGGACACAGAGCAGTTTCTCACAAAGCTTCTTTCCAGTTTTGAACGGAAGATATTTCCTTTTTCACCATAGCCCTCTATGGGCTTCCAAATATCCCTTTGCCAATTCCACAAGAACAGCCTTAGCGAAAGGCTTCTTGAAGGGAAAGATGTAACTCTGTGAGATGAATTAACAGAACACAGAGCAGTTTCTCAGAAAGCTTCTTTCCAGTTTTGTATGGAAGATATTTCCTTTTTCACCATAGCCCTCTATGGGCTTCCAAGTATCCCCTTGCCAATTCCACAGAAACAGCTTTAGCGAAAGGTTTCTTGAAAGGAAAGATGTAACACTGTGAGACGAATTAACAGAACACAGAACAGTTTCTCAGAAATCTTCTTTCCAATTTGAACGGAAGATATTTCCTTTTTCACCATAGCCCTCTAGGGGCTTCCAAATATCCCTTTGCCAATTCCACAAGAACAGCCTTAGCGAAAGGCTTATTGAAGGGAAAGATGTAACTCTGTGAGATGAATTAACAGAACACAGAGCAGTTTCTCAGAAAGCTTCTTTCCAGTTGTGAACGGTAGATATTTCCTTTTTCACCATAGCCCTCTATGGGCTTCCAAATATCCCTTCGCCAATTAAACAAGAACAGCCTTAGCGAAAGGCTTCTTGAAGGGAAAGATGTAACTCTGTGAGATGCATTAACAGAACACAGAGCAGTTTCTCAGAAAGCTTCTTTCCAGTTTTGAACGGAAGATATTTCCTTTTTCACCATAGCCCTCTATGGGCTTCTAAATATCCCTTTTCGAATTCCACAAGAACAGCCTTAGCGAAAGGTTTCTTGAATGGAAAGATGTAACTCTGTGAGATGAATTAACAGAACACAGAGCAGTTTCTCAGAAAGCTTCTTTCCAGTTTTGAACGGAAGATATTTCCTTTTTCACCATAGCCCTCTATGGGCTTCCAAATATCCCCTTGCCAATTCCACAAGAACAGCCTTAGTGAAAGGCTTCTTGAAGGGAAAGATGTAACTCTGTGAGATGAATTAACAGAACACAGAGCAGTCTCTCAGAAAGCTTCTTTCCAGTTTTGAAGGGAAGATATATCCTTTTTCACAATAGCCCTCTATGGGCTTCCAAATATCCCTTTGCCAATTCCACAAGAACAGCCTTAGCGAAAGGCTTCTTGAAGGGAAAGATGTAACTCTGTGAGATGAATTAACAGAACACAGAGCAGTTTCTCAGAAAGCTTCTTTCCAGTTTTGAACGGAAGATATTTCCTTTTTCACCATAGCCCTCTATGGGCTTCCAAATATCCCCTTGCGAATTCCACAAGAACAGCCTTAGTGAAAGGCTTCTTGAAGGGAAAGATGTAACTCTGTGAGATGAATTAACAGAACACAGAGCAGTTTCTCAGAAAGCTTCTTTCCAGTTTTGAACGGAAGATAAGTATTTTTTCACCATAGCCCTCTATGGGCTTCCAAATATCCCTTCGCCAATTCCACAAGAACAGCCTTAGCGAAAGGCTTCTTGAAGGGAAAGATGTAACTCTGTGAGATGCATTAACAGAACACAGAGCAGTTTCTCAGAAAGCTTCTTTCCAGTTTTGAACGGAAGATATTTCCTTTTTCACCATAGCCCTCTATGGGCTTCTAAATATCCCTTTTCGAATTCCACAAGAACAGCCTTAGCGAAAGGTTTCTTGAATGGAAAGATGTAACTCTGTGAGATGAATTAACAGAACACAGAGCAGTTTCTCAGAAAGCTTCTTTCCAGTATTGAACGGAAGATATTTTCTTTTTCACCATAGCCCTCTATGGGCTTCCAAATATCCCCTTGCCAATTCCACAAGAACAGCCTTAGCGAAAGGCTTCTTGAAGGGGAAGATGTAACTCTGTGAGATGAATTAACAGAACACAGAGCAGTTTCTCAGAAAGCTTCTTTCCAGTTTTGAACGGAAGATATTTCCTTTTTCACCATAGCCCTCTATGGGCTTCCAAATATCCCTTTGCCAATTCCACAAGAACAGCCTTAGCGAAAGGCTTCTTGAAGGGAAAGATGTAACTCTGTGAGATGAATTAACAGAACACAGAGCAGTTTCTCAGAAAGCTTCTTTCCAGTTTTGAACGGAAGATATTTCCTTTTTCACCATAGCCCTCTATGGGCTTCCAAATATCCCTTTGCGAATTCCACAAGAACAGCCTTAGTGAAAGGCTTCTTGAAGGGAAAGATGTAACTCTGTGAGATGAATTAACAGAACACAGAGCAGTTTCTCAGAAAGCTTCTTTCCAGTTTTGAACGGTAGATAATTCCTTTTTCACCATAGCCCTCTATGGGCTTCCAAATATCCCTTTGCCAATTCCACAAGAACAGCCTTAGCGAAAGGCTTCTTGAAGGGAAAGATGTAACTCTGTGAGATGAATTAACAGAACACAGAGCAGTTTCTCAGAAAGCTTCTTTCCAGTTTTGAACGGAAGATATTTCCTTTTTCACCATAGCCCTGTATGGGCTTCCAAATATCCCTTTGCCAATTCCACAAGAATAGCCTTAGCGAAAGGCTTCTTGAAGGGAAAGATATAACTCTCTGAGATGAATTAACAGAACACAGAGCAGTTTCTCAGAAAGCTTCTTTCCCGTTTTGAACGGAAGATATTTCCTTTTTCACCATAGCCCTCTATGGGCTTCCAAATATCCCTTTGCCAATTCCACAAGAACAGCCTTAGCGAAAGGCTTCTTGAAGGGAAAGATGTAACTCTGTGAGATGAATTAACAGAACACAGAGCCGTTTCTCAGAAAGCTTCTTTCCAGTTTTGAACGGAAGATATTTCCTTTTTCACCATAGCCCTCTAGGGGCTTCCAAGTATCCCCTAGCCAATTCCACAGAAACAGCTTTAGCGAAAGGTTTCTTGAAAGGAAAGATGTAACACTGTGATACGAATGAACAGAACACAGAGCAGTTTCTCAGAAAGCTTCTTTCCAGTTTTGAAGGGAAGATATTTCCTTTTTCACCATAGCCCTCTATGGGCTTCCAAATATCCCTTTTCCAATTCCACAAGAACAGCCTTAGCGAAAGGCTTCTTGAAGGGAAAGATGTAACTCTGTGAGATGAATTAACAGAACACAGAGCAGTTTCTCAGAAAGCTTCTTTCCAGTTTTGAACGGAAGATATTTCCTTTTTCATCATAGCCCTCTATGGGCTTCCAAATATCCCTTTGCGAATTCCACAAGAACAGCCTTAGCGAAAGGTTTCTTGAAGGGAAAGATGTAACTCTGTGAGATGAATTAACAGAACACAGAGCAGTTTCTCAGAAAGCTTCTTTCCAGTTTTGTACGGAAGATATTTCCTTTTTCACCATAGCCCTCTATGGGCTTCCAAGTATCCCCTTGCCAATTCCACAGAAACAGCTTTAGCGAAAGGTTTCTTGAAAGGAAAGATGTAACACTGTGAGACGAATTAACAGAACACAGAGCAGTTTCTCAGAAATCTTCTTTCCAGTTTTGAACGGAAGATATTTCCTTTTTCACCATAGCCCTCTAGGGGCTTCCAAATATCCCTTTGCCAATTCCACAAGAACAGCCTTAGCGAAAGGCTTATTGAAGGGAAAGATGTAACTCTGTGAGATGAATTAACAGAACACAGAGCAGTTTCTCAGAAAGCTTCTTTCCAGTTGTGAACGGTAGATATTTCCTTTTTCACCATAGCCGTCTATGGGCTTCCAAATATCCCTTCGCCAATTAAACAAGAACAGCCTTAGCGAAAGGCTTCTTGAAGGGAAAGATGTAACTCTGTGAGATGCATTAACAGAACACAGAGCAGTTTCTCAGAAAGCTTCTTTCCAGTTTTGAACGGAAGATATTTCCTTTTTCACCATAGCCCTCTATGGGCTTCTAAATATCCCTTTTCGAATTCCACAAGAACAGCCTTAGCGAAAGGTTTCTTGAATGGAAAGATGTAACTCTGTGAGATGAATTAACAGAACACAGAGCAGTTTCTCAGAAAGCTTCTTTCCAGTTTTGAACGGAAGATATTTCCTTTTTCACCATAGCCCTCTATGGGCTTCCAAATATCCCCTTGCCAATTCCACAAGAACAGCCTTAGTGAAAGGCTTCTTGAAGGGAAAGATGTAACTCTGTGAGATGAATTAACAGAACACAGAGCAGTTTCTCAGAAAGCTTCTTTCCAGTTTTGAAGGGAAGATATATCCTTTTTCACAATAGCCCTCTATGGGATTAGAAATATCCCTTTGCCAATTCCACAAGAACAGCCTTAGCGAAAGGCTTCTTGAAGGGAAAGATGTAACTCTGTGAGATGAATTAACAGAACACAGAGCAGTTTCTCAGAAAGCTTCTTTCCAGTTTTGAACGGAAGATATTTCCTTTTTCACCATAGCCCTCTATGGGCTTCCAAATATCCCCTTGCGAATTCCACAAGAACAGCCTTAGTGAAAGGCTTCTTGAAGGGAAAGATGTAACTCTGTGAGATGAATTAACAGAACACAGAGCAGTTTCTCAGAAAGCTTCTTTCCAGTTTTGAACGGAAGATAAGTATTTTTTCACCATAGCCCTCTATGGGCTTCCAAATATCCCTTCGCCAATTCCACAAGAACAGCCTTAGCGAAAGGCTTCTTGAAGGGAAAGATGTAACTCTGTGAGATGCATTAACAGAACACAGAGCAGTTTCTCAAAAAGCTTCTTTCCAGTTTTGAACGGAAGATATTTCCTTTTTCACCATAGCCCTCTATGGGCTTCTAAATATCCCTTTTCGAATTCCACAAGAACAGCCTTAGCGAAAGGTTTCTTGAATGGAAAGATGTAACTCTGTGAGATGAATTAACAGAACACAGAGCAGTTTCTCAGAAAGCTTCTTTCCAGTATTGAACGGAAGATATTTTCTTTTTCACCATAGCCCTCTATGGGCTTCCAAATATCCCCTTGCCAATTCCACAAGAACAGCCTTAGCGAAAGGCTTCTTGAAGGGGAAGATGTAACTCTGTGAGATGAATTAACAGAACACAGAGCAGTTTCTCAGAAAGCTTCTTTCCAGTTTTGAACGGAAGATATTTCCTTTTTCACCATAGCCCTCTATGGGCTTCCAAATATCCCTTTGCCAATTCCACAAGAACAGCCTTAGCGAAAGGCTTCTTGAAGGGAAAGATGTAACTCTGTGAGATGAATTAACAGAACACAGAGCAGTTTCTCAGAAAGCTTCTTTCCAGTTTTGAACGGAAGATATTTCCTTTTTCACCATAGCCCTCTATGGGCTTCCAAATATCCCTTTGCGAATTCCACAAGAACAGCCTTAGTGAAAGGCTTCTTGAAGGGAAAGATGTAACTCTGTGAGATGAATTAACAGAACACAGAGCAGTTTCTCAGAAAGCTTCTTTCCAGTTTTGAACGGTAGATAATTCCTTTTTCACCATAGCCCTCTATGGGCTTCCAAATATCCCTTTGCCAATTCCACAAGAACAGCCTTAGCGAAAGGCTTCTTGAAGGGAAAGATGTAACTCTGTGAGATGAATTAACAGAACACAGAGCAGTTTCTCAGAAAGCTTCTTTCCAGTTTTGAACGGAAGATATTTCCTTTTTCACCATAGCCCTGTATGGGCTTCCAAATATCCCTTTGCCAATTCCACAAGAATAGCCTTAGCGAAAGGCTTCTTGAAGGGAAAGATATAACTCTCTGAGATGAATTAACAGAACACAGAGCAGTTTCTCAGAAAGCTTCTTTCCCGTTTTGAACGGAAGATATTTCCTTTTTCACCATAGCCCTCTATGGGCTTCCAAATATCCCTTTGCCAATTCCACAAGAACAGCCTTAGCGAAAGGCTTCTTGAAGGGAAAGATGTAACTCTGTGAGATGAATTAACAGAACACAGAGCCGTTTCTCAGAAAGCTTCTTTCCAGTTTTGAACGGAAGATATTTCCTTTTTCACCATAGCCCTCTAGGGGCTTCCAAGTATCCCCTAGCCAATTCCACAGAAACAGCTTTAGCGAAAGGTTTCTTGAAAGGAAAGATGTAACACTGTGATACGAATGAACAGAACACAGAGCAGTTTGTCAGAAAGCTTCTTTCCAGTTTTGAACGGAAGATATTTCCTTTTTCACCATAGCCCTCTATGGGCTTCCAAATATCCCTTTGCCAATTCCACAAGAACAGCCTTAGCGAAAGGCTTCTTGAAGGGAAAGATGTAACTCTGTGAGATGAATTAACAGATCACAGAGCAGTTTCTCAGAAAGCTTCTTTCCAGTTTTGAACGGAAGATATTTCCTTTTTCACCATAGCCCTCTATGGGCTTCCAAATATCCCTTTGCCAATTCCACAAGAACAGCCTTAGCGAAAGGCTTCTTGAAGGGGAAGATGTAACTCTGTGAGATGAATTAACAGAACACAGAGCAGTTTCTCAGAAAGCTTCTTTCCAGTTTTGAACGGAAGGTATTTCCTTTTTCACCATAGCCCTCTGTGGGCTTCCAAATATCCCTTTGCCAATTCCACAAGAACAGCCTTAGCGAAAGGCTTCTTGAGGGGAAAGATGTAACTCTGTGAGATGAATTAACAGAACACAGAGCAGTTTCTCAGAAAGCTTCTTTCCAGGTTTGAACGGAAGTTATTTCCTTTTTTCACCATAGCCCTCTATGGGCTTCCAAATATCCCTTTGCCAATTCCACAAGAACAGCCTTAACGAAAGGCTTCTTGAAGGGAAAGATGTAACTCTGTGAGATGAATTAACAGAACACAGAGCAGTTTCTCAGAAAGCTTCTTTCCAGTTTTGAACGGAAGATATTCCCTTTTTCACCATAGCCCTCTATGGGCTTCCAAATATCCCTTTGCCAATTCCACAAGAACAGCCTTAGCGAAAGGCTTCTTGAAGGGAAAGATGTAACTCTGTGAGATGAATTAACAGAACACAGAGCAGTTTCTCAGAAAGCTTCTTTCCAGTTTTGAACGGAAGATATTCCCTTTTTTACCATAGCCCTCTATGGGCTTCCAAATATCCCTTTGCCAATTCCACAAGAACAGCCTTAGCGAAAGGCTTCTTGAAGGGAAAGATGTAACTCTGTGAGATGAATTAACAGAACACAGAGCAGTTTCTCAGAAAGCTTCTTTCCAGTGTTGAACGGAAGATATTTCCTTTTTCACCATAGCCCTCTATGGGCTTCCAAATATCCCTTTGCCAATTCCACAAGAACAGCCTTAGCGAAAGGCTTCTTGAAGGGAAAGATGTAACTATGTGAGATGAATTAACAGAACACAGAGCAGTTTCTCAGAAAGCTTCTTTCCAGTGTTGAACGGAAGATATTCCCTTTTTCACCATAGCCCTCTATGGGCTTCCAAATATCCCTTTGCCAATTCCACAGAAACAGCCTTAGCGAAAGGCTTCTTGAAGGGAAAAATGTAACTCTGTGAGATGAATTAACAGAACACAGAGCAGTTTCTCAGAAAGCTTCTTTCCAGTTTTGAACGGAAGATATTTCCTTTTTCACCATAGCCCTCTATGGGCTTCTAAATATCCCTTTTCGAATTCCATAAGAACAGCCTTAGCGAAAGGTTTCTTGAATGGAAAGATGTAACTCTGTGAGATGAATTAACAGAACACAGAGCAGTTTCTCAGAAAGCTTCTTTCCAGTATTGAACGGAAGATATTTTCTTTTTCACCATAGCCCTCTATGGGCTTCCAAATATCCCCTTGCCAATTCCACAAGAACAGCCTTAGCGAAAGGCTTCTTGAAGGGGAAGATGTAACTCTGTGAGATGAATTAACAGAACACAGAGCAGTTTCTCAGAAAGCTTCTTTCCAGTTTTGAACGGAAGATATTTCCTTTTTCACCATAGCCCTCTATGGGCTTCCAAATATCCCTTTGCCAATTCCACAAGAACAGCCTTAGCGAAAGGCTTCTTGAAGGGAAAGATGTAACTCTGTGAGATGAATTAACAGAACACAGAGCAGTTTCTCAGAAAGCTTCTTTCCAGTTTTGAACGGAAGATATTTCCTTTTTCACCATAGCCCTCTATGGGCTTCCAAATATCCCTTTGCGAATTCCACAAGAACAGCCTTAGTGAAAGGCTTCTTGAAGGGAAAGATGTAACTCTGTGAGATGAATTAACAGAACACAGAGCAGTTTCTCAGAAAGCTTCTTTCCAGTTTTGAACGGTAGATAATTCCTTTTTCACCATAGCCCTCTATGGGCTTCCAAATATCCCTTTGCCAATTCCAGAAGAACAGCCTTAGCGAAAGGCTTCTTGAAGGGAAAGATGTAACTCTGTGAGATGAATTAACAGAACACAGAGCAGTTTCTCAGAAAGCTTCTTTCCAGTTTTGAACGGAAGATATTTCCTTTTTCACCATAGCCCTGTATGGGCTTCCAAATATCCCTTTGCCAATTCCACAAGAATAGCCTTAGCGAAAGGCTTCTTGAAGGGAAAGATATAACTCTCTGAGATGAATTAACAGAACACAGAGCAGTTTCTCAGAAAGCTTCTTTCCCGTTTTGAACCGAAGATATTTCCTTTTTCACCATAGCCCTCTATGGGCTTCCAAATATCCCTTTGCCAATTCCACAAGAACAGCCTTAGCGAAAGGCTTCTTGAAGGGAAAGATGTAACTCTGTGAGATGAATTAACAGAACACAGAGCCGTTTCTCAGAAAGCTTCTTTCCACTTTTGAACGGAAGATATTTCCTTTTTCACCATAGCCCTCTATGGGCTTCCAAATATCCCCTTGCGAATTCCACAAGAACAGCCTTAGTGAAAGGCTTCTTGAAGGGAAAGATGTAACTCTGTGAGATGAATTAACAGAACACAGAGCAGTTTCTCAGAAACCTTCTTTCCAGTTTTGAACGGAAGATAAGTATTTTTTCACCATAGCCCTCTATGGGCTTCCAAATATCCCTTCGCCAATTCCACAAGAACAGCCTTAGCGAAAGGCTTCTTGAAGGGAAAGATGTAACTCTGTGAGATGCATTAACAGAACACAGAGCAGTTTCTCAGAAAGCTTCTTTCCAGTTTTGAACGGAAGATATTTCCTTTTTCACCATAGCCCTCTATGGGCTTCTAAATATCCCTTTTCGAATTCCACAAGAACAGCCTTAGCGAAAGGTTTCTTGAATGGAAAGATGTAACTCTGTGAGATGAATTAACAGAACACAGAGCAGTTTCTCAGAAAGCTTCTTTCCAGTATTGAACGGAAGATATTTTCTTTTTCACCATAGCCCTCTATGGGCTTCCAAATATCCCCTTGCCAATTCCACAAGAACAGCCTTAGCGAAAGGCTTCTTGAAGGGGAAGATGTAACTCTGTGAGATGAATTAACAGAACACAGAGCAGTTTCTCAGAAAGCTTCTTTCCAGTTTTGAACGGAAGATATTTCCTTTTTCACCATAGCCCTCTATGGGCTTCCAAATATCCCTTCGCCAATTCCACAAGAACAGCCTTAGCGAAAGGCTTCTTGAAGGGAAAGATGTAACTCTGTGAGATGAATTAACAGAACACAGAGCAGTTTCTCAGAAAGCTTCTTTCCAGTTTTGAACGGAAGATATTTCCTTTTTCACCATAGCCCTCTATGGGCTTCCAAATATCCCTTTGCGAATTCCACAAGAACAGCCTTAGTGAAAGGCTTCTTGAAGGGAAAGATGTAACTCTGTGAGATGAATTAACAGAACACAGAGCAGTTTCTCAGAAAGCTTCTTTCCAGTTTTGAACGGTAGATAATTCCTTTTTCACCATAGCCCTCTATGGGCTTCCAAATATCCCTTTGCCAATTCCACAAGAACAGCCTTAGCGAAAGGCTTCTTGAAGGGAAAGATGTAACTCTGTGAGATGAATTAACAGAACACAGAGCAGTTTCTCAGAAAGCTTCTTTCCAGTTTTGAACGGAAGATATTTCCTTTTTCACCATAGCCCTGTATGGGCTTCCAAATATCCCTTTGCCAATTCCACAAGAATAGCCTTAGCGAAAGGCTTCTTGAAGGGAAAGATATAACTCTCTGAGATGAATTAACAGAACACAGAGCAGTTTCTCAGAAAGCTTCTTTCCCGTTTTGAACGGAAGATATTTCCTTTTTCACCATAGCCCTCTATGGGCTTCCAAATATCCCTTTGCCAATTCCACAAGAACAGCCTTAGCGAAAGGCTTCTTGAAGGGAAAGATGTAACTCTGTGAGATGAATTAACAGAACACAGAGCCGTTTCTCAGAAAGCTTCTTTCCACTTTTGAACGGAAGATATTTCCTTTTTCACCATAGCCCTCTATGGGCTTCCAAATATCCCCTTGCGAATTCCACAAGAACAGCCTTAGTGAAAGGCTTCTTGAAGGGAAAGATGTAACTCTGTGAGATGAATTAACAGAACACAGAGCAGTTTCTCAGAAAGCTTCTTTCCAGTTTTGAACGGAAGATAAGTATTTTTTCACCATAGCCCTCTATGGGCTTCCAAATATCCCTTCGCCAATTCCACAAGAACAGCCTTAGCGAAAGGCTTCTTGAAGGGAAAGATGTAACTCTGTGAGATGCATTAACAGAACACAGAGCAGTTTCTCAGAAAGCTTCTTTCCAGTTTTGAACGGAAGATATTTCCTTTTTCACCATAGCCCTCTATGGGCTTCTAAATATCCCTTTTCGAATTCCACAAGAACAGCCTTAGCGAAAGGTTTCTTGAATGGAAAGATGTAACTCTGTGAGATGAATTAACAGAACACAGAGCAGTTTCTCAGAAAGCTTCTTTCCAGTATTGAACGGAAGATATTTTCTTTTTCACCATAGCCCTCTATGGGCTTCCAAATATCCCCTTGCCAATTCCACAAGAACAGCCTTAGCGAAAGGCTTCTTGAAGGGGAAGATGTAACTCTGTGAGATGAATTAACAGAACACAGAGCAGTTTCTCAGAAAGCTTCTTTCCAGTTTTGAACGGAAGATATTTCCTTTTTCACCATAGCCCTCTATGGGCTTCCAAATATCCCTTTGCCAATTCCACAAGAACAGCCTTAGCGAAAGGCTTCTTGAAGGGAAAGATGTAACTCTGTGAGATGAATTAACAGAACACAGAGCAGTTTCTCAGAAAGCTTCTTTCCAGTTTTGAACGGAAGATATTTCCTTTTTCACCATAGCCCTCTATGGGCTTCCAAATATCCCTTTGCGAATTCCACAAGAACAGCCTTAGTGAAAGGCTTCTTGAAGGGAAAGATGTAACTCTGTGAGATGAATTAACAGAACACAGAGCAGTTTCTCAGAAAGCTTCTTTCCAGTTTTGAACGGTAGATAATTCCTTTTTCACCATAGCCCTCTATGGGCTTCCAAATATCCCTTTGCCAATTCCACAAGAACAGCCTTAGCGAAAGGCTTCTTGAAGGGAAAGATGTAACTCTGTGAGATGAATTAACAGAACACAGAGCAGTTTCTCAGAAAGCTTCTTTCCAGTTTTGAACGGAAGATATTTCCTTTTTCACCATAGCCCTGTATGGGCTTCCAAATATCCCTTTGCCAATTCCACAAGAATAGCCTTAGCGAAAGGCTTCTTGAAGGGAAAGATATAACTCTCTGAGATGAATTAACAGAACACAGAGCAGTTTCTCAGAAAGCTTCTTTCCCGTTTTGAACGGAAGATATTTCCTTTTTCACCATAGCCCTCTATGGGCTTCCAAATATCCCTTTGCCAATTCCACAAGAACAGCCTTAGCGAAAGGCTTCTTGAAGGGAAAGATGTAACTCTGTGAGATGAATTAACAGAACACAGAGCCGTTTCTCAGAAAGCTTCTTTCCAGTTTTGAACGGAAGATATTTCCTTTTTCACCATAGCCCTCTAGGGGCTTCCAAGTATCCCCTAGCCAATTCCACAGAAACAGCTTTAGCGAAAGGTTTCTTGAAAGGAAAGATGTAACACTGTGATACGAATGAACAGAACACAGAGCAGTTTGTCAGAAAGCTTCTTTCCAGTTTTGAACGGAAGATATTTCCTTTTTCACCATAGCCCTCTATGGGCTTCCAAATATCCCTTTGCCAATTCCACAAGAACAGCCTTAGCGAAAGGCTTCTTGAAGGGAAAGATGTAACTCTGTGAGATGAATTAACAGATCACAGAGCAGTTTCTCAGAAAGCTTCTTTCCAGTTTTGAACGGAAGATATTTCCTTTTTCACCATAGCCCTCTATGGGCTTCCAAATATCCCTTTGCCAATTCCACAAGAACAGCCTTAGCGAAAGGCTTCTTGAAGGGGAAGATGTAACTCTGTGAGATGAATTAACAGAACACAGAGCAGTTTCTCAGAAAGCTTCTTTCCAGTTTTGAACGGAAGGTATTTCCTTTTTCACCATAGCCCTCTGTGGGCTTCCAAATATCCCTTTGCCAATTCCACAAGAACAGCCTTAGCGAAAGGCTTCTTGAGGGGAAAGATGTAACTCTGTGAGATGAATTAACAGAACACAGAGCAGTTTCTCAGAAAGCTTCTTTCCAGGTTTGAACGGAAGTTATTTCCTTTTTTCACCATAGCCCTCTATGGGCTTCCAAATATCCCTTTGCCAATTCCACAAGAACAGCCTTAACCAAAGGCTTCTTGAAGGGAAAGATGTAACTCTGTGAGATGAATTAACAGAACACAGAGCAGTTTCTCAGAAAGCTTCTTTCCAGTTTTGAACGGAAGATATTCCCTTTTTCACCATAGCCCTCTATGGGCTTCCAAATATCCCTTTGCCAATTCCACAAGAACAGCCTTAGCGAAAGGCTTCTTGAAGGGAAAGATGTAACTCTGTGAGATGAATTAACAGAACACAGAGCAGTTTCTCAGAAAGCTTCTTTCCAGTTTTGAACGGAAGATATTCCCTTTTTTACCATAGCCCTCTATGGGCTTCCAAATATCCCTTTGCCAATTCCACAAGAACAGCCTTAGCGAAAGGCTTCTTGAAGGGAAAGGTGTAACTCTGTGAGATGAATTAACAGAACACAGAGCCGTTTCTCAGAAAGCTTCTTTCCAGTTTTGAACGGAAGATATTTCCTTTTTCACCATAGCCCTCTAGGGGCTTCCAAGTATCCCCTAGCCAATTCCACAGAAACAGCTTTAGCGAAAGGTTTCTTGAAAGGAAAGATGTAACACTGTGATACGAATGAACAGAACACAGAGCAGTTTCTCAGAAAGCTTCTTTCCAGTTTTGAAGGGAAGATATTTCCTTTTTCACCATAGCCCTCTATGGGCTTCCAAATATCCCTTTTCCAATTCCACAAGAACAGCCTTAGCGAAAGGCTTCTTGAAGGGAAAGATGTAACTCTGTGAGATGAATTAACAGAACACAGAGCAGTTTCTCAGAAAGCTTCTTTCCAGTTTTGAACGGAAGATATTTCCTTTTTCATCATAGCCCTCTATGGGCTTCCAAATATCCCTTTGCGAATTCCACAAGAACAGCCTTAGCGAAAGGTTTCTTGAAGGGAAAGATGTAACTCTGTGAGATGAATTAACAGAACACAGAGCAGTTTCTCAGAAAGCTTCTTTCCAGTTTTGTACGGAAGATATTTCCTTTTTCACCATAGCCCTCTATGGGCTTCCAAGTATCCCCTTGCCAATTCCACAGAAACAGCTTTAGCGAAAGGTTTCTTGAAAGGAAAGATGTAACACTGTGAGACGAATTAACAGAACACAGAGCAGTTTCTCAGAAATCTTCTTTCCAGTTTTGAACGGAAGATATTTCCTTTTTCACCATAGCCCTCTAGGGGCTTCCAAATATCCCTTTGCCAATTCCACAAGAACAGCCTTAGCGAAAGGCTTATTGAAGGGAAAGATGTAACTCTGTGAGATGAATTAACAGAACACAGAGCAGTTTCTCAGAAAGCTTCTTTCCAGTTGTGAACGGTAGATATTTCCTTTTTCACCATAGCCGTCTATGGGCTTCCAAATATCCCTTCGCCAATTAAACAAGAACAGCCTTAGCGAAAGGCTTCTTGAAGGGAAAGATGTAACTCTGTGAGATGCATTAACAGAACACAGAGCAGTTTCTCAGAAAGCTTCTTTCCAGTTTTGAACGGAAGATATTTCCTTTTTCACCATAGCCCTCTATGGGCTTCTAAATATCCCTTTTCGAATTCCACAAGAACAGCCTTAGCGAAAGGTTTCTTGAATGGAAAGATGTAACTCTGTGAGATGAATTAACAGAACACAGAGCAGTTTCTCAGAAAGCTTCTTTCCAGTTTTGAACGGAAGATATTTCCTTTTTCACCATAGCCCTCTATGGGCTTCCAAATATCCCCTTGCCAATTCCACAAGAACAGCCTTAGTGAAAGGCTTCTTGAAGGGAAAGATGTAACTCTGTGAGATGAATTAACAGAACACAGAGCAGTTTCTCAGAAAGCTTCTTTCCAGTTTTGAAGGGAAGATATATCCTTTTTCACAATAGCCCTCTATGGGCTTCCAAATATCCCTTTGCCAATTCCACAAGAACAGCCTTAGCGAAAGGCTTCTTGAAGGGAAAGATGTAACTCTGTGAGATGAATTAACAGAACACAGAGCAGTTTCTCAGAAAGCTTCTTTCCAGTTTTGAACGGAAGATATTTCCTTTTTCACCATAGCCCTCTATGGGCTTCCAAATATCCCCTTGCGAATTCCACAAGAACAGCCTTAGTGAAAGGCTTCTTGAAGGGAAAGATGTAACTCTGTGAGATGAATTAACAGAACACAGAGCAGTTTCTCAGAAAGCTTCTTTCCAGTTTTGAACGGAAGATAAGTATTTTTTCACCATAGCCCTCTATGGGCTTCCAAATATCCCTTCGCCAATTCCACAAGAACAGCCTTAGCGAAAGGCTTCTTGAAGGGAAAGATGTAACTCTGTGAGATGCATTAACAGAACACAGAGCAGTTTCTCAAAAAGCTTCTTTCCAGTTTTGAACGGAAGATATTTCCTTTTTCACCATAGCCCTCTATGGGCTTCTAAATATCCCTTTTCGAATTCCACAAGAACAGCCTTAGCGAAAGGTTTCTTGAATGGAAAGATGTAACTCTGTGAGATGAATTAACAGAACACAGAGCAGTTTCTCAGAAAGCTTCTTTCCAGTATTGAACGGAAGATATTTTCTTTTTCACCATAGCCCTCTATGGGCTTCCAAATATCCCCTTGCCAATTCCACAAGAACAGCCTTAGCGAAAGGCTTCTTGAAGGGGAAGATGTAACTCTGTGAGATGAATTAACAGAACACAGAGCAGTTTCTCAGAAAGCTTCTTTCCAGTTTTGAACGGAAGATATTTCCTTTTTCACCATAGCCCTCTATGGGCTTCCAAATATCCCTTTGCCAATTCCACAAGAACAGCCTTAGCGAAAGGCTTCTTGAAGGGAAAGATGTAACTCTGTGAGATGAATTAACAGAACACAGAGCAGTTTCTCAGAAAGCTTCTTTCCAGTTTTGAACGGAAGATATTTCCTTTTTCACCATAGCCCTCTATGGGCTTCCAAATATCCCTTTGCGAATTCCACAAGAACAGCCTTAGTGAAAGGCTTCTTGAAGGGAAAGATGTAACTCTGTGAGATGAATTAACAGAACACAGAGCAGTTTCTCAGAAAGCTTCTTTCCAGTTTTGAACGGTAGATAATTCCTTTTTCACCATAGCCCTCTATGGGCTTCCAAATATCCCTTTGCCAATTCCACAAGAACAGCCTTAGCGAAAGGCTTCTTGAAGGGAAAGATGTAACTCTGTGAGATGAATTAACAGAACACAGAGCAGTTTCTCAGAAAGCTTCTTTCCAGTTTTGAACGGAAGATATTTCCTTTTTCACCATAGCCCTGTATGGGCTTCCAAATATCCCTTTGCCAATTCCACAAGAATAGCCTTAGCGAAAGGCTTCTTGAAGGGAAAGATATAACTCTCTGAGATGAATTAACAGAACACAGAGCAGTTTCTCAGAAAGCTTCTTTCCCGTTTTGAACGGAAGATATTTCCTTTTTCACCATAGCCCTCTATGGGCTTCCAAATATCCCTTTGCCAATTCCACAAGAACAGCCTTAGCGAAAGGCTTCTTGAAGGGAAAGATGTAACTCTGTGAGATGAATTAACAGAACACAGAGCCGTTTCTCAGAAAGCTTCTTTCCAGTTTTGAACGGAAGATATTTCCTTTTTCACCATAGCCCTCTAGGGGCTTCCAAGTATCCCCTAGCCAATTCCACAGAAACAGCTTTAGCGAAAGGTTTCTTGAAAGGAAAGATGTAACACTGTGATACGAATGAACAGAACACAGAGCAGTTTGTCAGAAAGCTTCTTTCCAGTTTTGAACGGAAGATATTTCCTTTTTCACCATAGCCCTCTATGGGCTTCCAAATATCCCTTTGCCAATTCCACAAGAACAGCCTTAGCGAAAGGCTTCTTGAAGGGAAAGATGTAACTCTGTGAGATGAATTAACAGATCACAGAGCAGTTTCTCAGAAAGCTTCTTTCCAGTTTTGAACGGAAGATATTTCCTTTTTCACCATAGCCCTCTATGGGCTTCCAAATATCCCTTTGCCAATTCCACAAGAACAGCCTTAGCGAAAGGCTTCTTGAAGGGGAAGATGTAACTCTGTGAGATGAATTAACAGAACACAGAGCAGTTTCTCAGAAAGCTTCTTTCCAGTTTTGAACGGAAGGTATTTCCTTTTTCACCATAGCCCTCTGTGGGCTTCCAAATATCCCTTTGCCAATTCCACAAGAACAGCCTTAGCGAAAGGCTTCTTGAGGGGAAAGATGTAACTCTGTGAGATGAATTAACAGAACACAGAGCAGTTTCTCAGAAAGCTTCTTTCCAGGTTTGAACGGAAGTTATTTCCTTTTTTCACCATAGCCCTCTATGGGCTTCCAAATATCCCTTTGCCAATTCCACAAGAACAGCCTTAACGAAAGGCTTCTTGAAGGGAAAGATGTAACTCTGTGAGATGAATTAACAGAACACAGAGCAGTTTCTCAGAAAGCTTCTTTCCAGTTTTGAACGGAAGATATTCCCTTTTTCACCATAGCCCTCTATGGGCTTCCAAATATCCCTTTGCCAATTCCACAAGAACAGCCTTAGCGAAAGGCTTCTTGAAGGGAAAGATGTAACTCTGTGAGATGAATTAACAGAACACAGAGCAGTTTCTCAGAAAGCTTCTTTCCAGTTTTGAACGGAAGATATTCCCTTTTTTACCATAGCCCTCTATGGGCTTCCAAATATCCCTTTGCCAATTCCACAAGAACAGCCTTAGCGAAAGGCTTCTTGAAGGGAAAGATGTAACTCTGTGAGATGAATTAACAGAACACAGAGCAGTTTCTCAGAAAGCTTCTTTCCAGTGTTGAACGGAAGATATTTCCTTTTTCACCATAGCCCTCTATGGGCTTCCAAATATCCCTTTGCCAATTCCACAAGAACAGCCTTAGCGAAAGGCTTCTTGAAGGGAAAGATGTAACTATGTGAGATGAATTAACAGAACACAGAGCAGTTTCTCAGAAAGCTTCTTTCCAGTGTTGAACGGAAGATATTCCCTTTTTCACCATAGCCCTCTATGGGCTTCCAAATATCCCTTTGCCAATTCCACAGAAACAGCCTTAGCGAAAGGCTTCTTGAAGGGAAAGATGTAACTCTGTGAGATGAATTAACAGAACACAGAGCAGTTTCTCAGAAAGCTTCTTTCCAGTTTTGAACGGAAGATATTTCCTTTTTCACCATAGCCCTCTATGGGCTTCTAAATATCCCTTTTCGAATTCCACAAGAACAGCCTTAGCGAAAGGTTTCTTGAATGGAAAGATGTAACTCTGTGAGATGAATTAACAGAACACAGAGCAGTTTCTCAGAAAGCTTCTTTCCAGTATTGAACGGAAGATATTTTCTTTTTCACCATAGCCCTCTATGGGCTTCCAAATATCCCCTTGCCAATTCCACAAGAACAGCCTTAGCGAAAGGCTTCTTGAAGGGGAAGATGTAACTCTGTGAGATGAATTAACAGAACACAGAGCAGTTTCTCAGAAAGCTTCTTTCCAGTTTTGAACGGAAGATATTTCCTTTTTCACCATAGCCCTCTATGGGCTTCCAAATATCCCTTTGCCAATTCCACAAGAACAGCCTTAGCGAAAGGCTTCTTGAAGGGAAAGATGTAACTCTGTGAGATGAATTAACAGAACACAGAGCAGTTTCTCAGAAAGCTTCTTTCCAGTTTTGAACGGAAGATATTTCCTTTTTCACCATAGCCCTCTATGGGCTTCCAAATATCCCTTTGCGAATTCCACAAGAACAGCCTTAGTGAAAGGCTTCTTGAAGGGAAAGATGTAACTCTGTGAGATGAATTAACAGAACACAGAGCAGTTTCTCAGAAAGCTTCTTTCCAGTTTTGAACGGTAGATAATTCCTTTTTCACCATAGCCCTCTATGGGCTTCCAAATATCCCTTTGCCAATTCCAGAAGAACAGCCTTAGCGAAAGGCTTCTTGAAGGGAAAGATGTAACTCTGTGAGATGAATTAACAGAACACAGAGCAGTTTCTCAGAAAGCTTCTTTCCAGTTTTGAACGGAAGATATTTCCTTTTTCACCATAGCCCTGTATGGGCTTCCAAATATCCCTTTGCCAATTCCACAAGAATAGCCTTAGCGAAAGGCTTCTTGAAGGGAAAGATATAACTCTCTGAGATGAATTAACAGAACACAGAGCAGTTTCTCAGAAAGCTTCTTTCCCGTTTTGAACCGAAGATATTTCCTTTTTCACCATAGCCCTCTATGGGCTTCCAAATATCCCTTTGCCAATTCCACAAGAACAGCCTTAGCGAAAGGCTTCTTGAAGGGAAAGATGTAACTCTGTGAGATGAATTAACAGAACACAGAGCCGTTTCTCAGAAAGCTTCTTTCCAGTTTTGAACGGAAGATATTTCCTTTTTCACCATAGCCCTCTAGGGGCTTCCAAGTATCCCCTAGCCAATTCCACAGAAACAGCTTTAGCGAAAGGTTTCTTGAAAGGAAAGATGTAACACTGTGATACGAATGAACAGAATACAGAGCAGTTTGTCAGAAAGCTTCTTTCCAGTTTTGAACGGAAGATATTTCCTTTTTCACCATAGCCCTCTATGGGCTTCCAAATATCCCTTTGCCAATTCCACAAGAACAGCCTTAGCGAAAGGCTTCTTGAAGGGAAAGATGTAACTCTGTGAGATGAATTAACAGATCACAGAGCAGTTTCTCAGAAAGCTTCTTTCCAGTTTTGAACGGAAGATATTTCCTTTTTCACCATAGCCCTCTATGGGCTTCCAAATATCCCTTTGCCAATTCCACAAGAACAGCCTTAGCGAAAGGCTTCTTGAAGGGGAAGATGTAACTCTGTGAGATGAATTAACAGAACACAGAGCAGTTTCTCAGAAAGCTTCTTTCCAGTTTTGAACGGAAGGTATTTCCTTTTTCACCATAGCCCTCTGTGGGCTTCCAAATATCCCTTTGCCAATTCCACAAGAACAGCCTTAGCGAAAGGCTTCTTGAGGGGAAAGATGTAACTCTGTGAGATGAATTAACAGAACACAGAGCAGTTTCTCAGAAAGCTTCTTTCCAGGTTTGAACGGAAGTTATTTCCTTTTTTCACCATAGCCCTCTATGGGCTTCCAAATATCCCTTTGCCAATTCCACAAGAACAGCCTTAACGAAAGGCTTCTTGAAGGGAAAGATGTAACTCTGTGAGCTGAATTAACAGAACACAGAGCAGTTTCTCAGAAAGCTTCTTTCCAGTTTTGAACGGAAGATATTCCCTTTTTCACCATAGCCCTCTATGGGCTTCCAAATATCCCTTTGCCAATTCCACAAGAACAGCCTTAGCGAAAGGCTTCTTGAAGGGAAAGATGTAACTCTGTGAGATGAATTAACAGAACACAGAGCAGTTTCTCAGAAAGCTTCTTTCCAGTTTTGAACGGAAGATATTCCCTTTTTTACCATAGCCCTCTATGGGCTTCCAAATATCCCTTTGCCAATTCCACAAGAACAGCCTTAGCGAAAGGCTTCTTGAAGGGAAAGATGTAACTCTGTGAGATGAATTAACAGAACACAGAGCAGTTTCTCAGAAAGCTTCTTTCCAGTGTTGAACGGAAGATATTTCCTTTTTCACCATAGCCCTCTATGGGCTTCCAAATATCCCTTTGCCAATTCCACAAGAACAGCCTTAGCGAAAGGCTTCTTGAAGGGAAAGATGTAACTATGTGAGATGAATTAACAGAACACAGAGCAGTTTCTCAGAAAGCTTCTTTCCAGTGTTGAACGGAAGATATTCCCTTTTTCACCATAGCCCTCTATGGGCTTCCAAATATCCCTTTGCCAATTCCACAGAAACAGCCTTAGCGAAAGGCTTCTTGAAGGGAAAGATGTAACTCTGTGAGATGAATTAACAGAACACAGAGCAGTTTCTCAGAAAGCTTCTTTCCAGTGTTGAACGGAAGATATTTCCTTTTTCACCATAGCCCTCTAAGGGCTTCCAAATATCCCTTTGCCAATTCCACAAGAACAGCCTTA
The DNA here is from genome assembly GCF_047675955.1 of Chlorocebus sabaeus. Lineage (NCBI taxonomy): Eukaryota > Metazoa > Chordata > Mammalia > Primates > Cercopithecidae > Chlorocebus > Chlorocebus sabaeus. The sequence goes on from NW_027326835.1 coordinate 641,208, forward strand.
GCGAAAGGCTTCTTGAAGGGAAAGATATAACTCTGTGAGATGAATTAACAGAACACAGAGCAGTTTCTCAGAAAGCTTCTTTCCAGTTTTGAACGGAAGATATTTCCTTTTTCACCATAGCCCTCTATGGGATTCCAAATATCCCTTTACCAATTGCACAAGAACAGCCTTAGCGAAAGGCTTCTTGAAGGGAAAGATGTAACTCTGTGAGATGAATTAACAGAACACAGAGCAGTTTCTCAGAAAGCTTCTTTCCAGTTTTGAACGGAAGATATTTCCTTTTTCACCATAGACCTCTATGGGCTTCCAAATATCCCTTTGCCAATTCCACAAGAACAGTCTTAGCGAAAGGCTTCTTGAAGGGAATGATGTAACTCTGTGAGATGAATTAACAGAACACAGAGCAGTTTCTCAGAAAGCTTCTTTCCAGTTTTGAACGGAAGATATTTCCTTTTTCACCATAGCCCTCTATGGGCTTCCAAATATCCCTTTGCCAATTCCACAAGAACAGCCTTAGCGAAAGGCTTCTTGAAGGGGAAGATGTAACTCTGTGAGATGAATTAACAGACCACAGAGCAGTTTCTCAGAAAGCTTCTTTCCAGTTTTGAACGGAAGGTATTTCCTTTTTCACCATAGCCCTCTATGGGCTTCCAAATATCCCTTTGCCAATTCCACAAGAACAGCCTTAGCGAAAGGCTTCTTGAAGGGAAAGATATAACTCTCTGAGATGAATTAACAGGACACAGAGCAGTTTCTCACAAAGCTTCTTTCCAGTTTTGAACGGAAGATATTTCCTTTTTCACCATAGCCCTCTATGGGCTTCCAAATATCCCTTTGCCAATTCCACAAGAACAGCCTTAGCGAAAGGCTTCTTGAAGGGAAAGATGTAACTCTGTGAGATGAATTAACAGAACACAGAGCAGTTTCTCAGAAAGCTTCTTTCCAGTTTTGTATGGAAGATATTTCCTTTTTCACCATAGCCCTCTATGGGCTTCCAAGTATCCCCTTGCCAATTCCACAGAAACAGCTTTAGCGAAAGGTTTCTTGAAAGGAAAGATGTAACACTGTGAGACGAATTAACAGAACACAGAACAGTTTCTCAGAAATCTTCTTTCCAATTTGAACGGAAGATATTTCCTTTTTCACCATAGCCCTCTAGGGGCTTCCAAATATCCCTTTGCCAATTCCACAAGAACAGCCTTAGCGAAAGGCTTATTGAAGGGAAAGATGTAACTCTGTGAGATGAATTAACAGAACACAGAGCAGTTTCTCAGAAAGCTTCTTTCCAGTTGTGAACGGTAGATATTTCCTTTTTCACCATAGCCCTCTATGGGCTTCCAAATATCCCTTCGCCAATTAAACAAGAACAGCCTTAGCGAAAGGCTTCTTGAAGGGAAAGATGTAACTCTGTGAGATGCATTAACAGAACACAGAGCAGTTTCTCAGAAAGCTTCTTTCCAGTTTTGAACGGAAGATATTTCCTTTTTCACCATAGCCCTCTATGGGCTTCTAAATATCCCTTTTCGAATTCCACAAGAACAGCCTTAGCGAAAGGTTTCTTGAATGGAAAGATGTAACTCTGTGAGATGAATTAACAGAACACAGAGCAGTTTCTCAGAAAGCTTCTTTCCAGTTTTGAACGGAAGATATTTCCTTTTTCACCATAGCCCTCTATGGGCTTCCAAATATCCCCTTGCCAATTCCACAAGAACAGCCTTAGTGAAAGGCTTCTTGAAGGGAAAGATGTAACTCTGTGAGATGAATTAACAGAACACAGAGCAGTCTCTCAGAAAGCTTCTTTCCAGTTTTGAAGGGAAGATATATCCTTTTTCACAATAGCCCTCTATGGGCTTCCAAATATCCCTTTGCCAATTCCACAAGAACAGCCTTAGCGAAAGGCTTCTTGAAGGGAAAGATGTAACTCTGTGAGATGAATTAACAGAACACAGAGCAGTTTCTCAGAAAGCTTCTTTCCAGTTTTGAACGGAAGATATTTCCTTTTTCACCATAGCCCTCTATGGGCTTCCAAATATCCCCTTGCGAATTCCACAAGAACAGCCTTAGTGAAAGGCTTCTTGAAGGGAAAGATGTAACTCTGTGAGATGAATTAACAGAACACAGAGCAGTTTCTCAGAAAGCTTCTTTCCAGTTTTGAACGGAAGATAAGTATTTTTTCACCATAGCCCTCTATGGGCTTCCAAATATCCCTTCGCCAATTCCACAAGAACAGCCTTAGCGAAAGGCTTCTTGAAGGGAAAGATGTAACTCTGTGAGATGCATTAACAGAACACAGAGCAGTTTCTCAGAAAGCTTCTTTCCAGTTTTGAACGGAAGATATTTCCTTTTTCACCATAGCCCTCTATGGGCTTCTAAATATCCCTTTTCGAATTCCACAAGAACAGCCTTAGCGAAAGGTTTCTTGAATGGAAAGATGTAACTCTGTGAGATGAATTAACAGAACACAGAGCAGTTTCTCAGAAAGCTTCTTTCCAGTATTGAACGGAAGATATTTTCTTTTTCACCATAGCCCTCTATGGGCTTCCAAATATCCCCTTGCCAATTCCACAAGAACAGCCTTAGCGAAAGGCTTCTTGAAGGGGAAGATGTAACTCTGTGAGATGAATTAACAGAACACAGAGCAGTTTCTCAGAAAGCTTCTTTCCAGTTTTGAACGGAAGATATTTCCTTTTTCACCATAGCCCTCTATGGGCTTCCAAATATCCCTTTGCCAATTCCACAAGAACAGCCTTAGCGAAAGGCTTCTTGAAGGGAAAGATGTAACTCTGTGAGATGAATTAACAGAACACAGAGCAGTTTCTCAGAAAGCTTCTTTCCAGTTTTGAACGGAAGATATTTCCTTTTTCACCATAGCCCTCTATGGGCTTCCAAATATCCCTTTGCGAATTCCACAAGAACAGCCTTAGTGAAAGGCTTCTTGAAGGGAAAGATGTAACTCTGTGAGATGAATTAACAGAACACAGAGCAGTTTCTCAGAAAGCTTCTTTCCAGTTTTGAACGGTAGATAATTCCTTTTTCACCATAGCCCTCTATGGGCTTCCAAATATCCCTTTGCCAATTCCACAAGAACAGCCTTAGCGAAAGGCTTCTTGAAGGGAAAGATGTAACTCTGTGAGATGAATTAACAGAACACAGAGCAGTTTCTCAGAAAGCTTCTTTCCAGTTTTGAACGGAAGATATTTCCTTTTTCACCATAGCCCTGTATGGGCTTCCAAATATCCCTTTGCCAATTCCACAAGAATAGCCTTAGCGAAAGGCTTCTTGAAGGGAAAGATATAACTCTCTGAGATGAATTAACAGAACACAGAGCAGTTTCTCAGAAAGCTTCTTTCCCGTTTTGAACGGAAGATATTTCCTTTTTCACCATAGCCCTCTATGGGCTTCCAAATATCCCTTTGCCAATTCCACAAGAACAGCCTTAGCGAAAGGCTTCTTGAAGGGAAAGATGTAACTCTGTGAGATGAATTAACAGAACACAGAGCCGTTTCTCAGAAAGCTTCTTTCCAGTTTTGAACGGAAGATATTTCCTTTTTCACCATAGCCCTCTAGGGGCTTCCAAGTATCCCCTAGCCAATTCCACAGAAACAGCTTTAGCGAAAGGTTTCTTGAAAGGAAAGATGTAACACTGTGATACGAATGAACAGAACACAGAGCAGTTTCTCAGAAAGCTTCTTTCCAGTTTTGAAGGGAAGATATTTCCTTTTTCACCATAGCCCTCTATGGGCTTCCAAATATCCCTTTTCCAATTCCACAAGAACAGCCTTAGCGAAAGGCTTCTTGAAGGGAAAGATGTAACTCTGTGAGATGAATTAACAGAACACAGAGCAGTTTCTCAGAAAGCTTCTTTCCAGTTTTGAACGGAAGATATTTCCTTTTTCATCATAGCCCTCTATGGGCTTCCAAATATCCCTTTGCGAATTCCACAAGAACAGCCTTAGCGAAAGGTTTCTTGAAGGGAAAGATGTAACTCTGTGAGATGAATTAACAGAACACAGAGCAGTTTCTCAGAAAGCTTCTTTCCAGTTTTGTACGGAAGATATTTCCTTTTTCACCATAGCCCTCTATGGGCTTCCAAGTATCCCCTTGCCAATTCCACAGAAACAGCTTTAGCGAAAGGTTTCTTGAAAGGAAAGATGTAACACTGTGAGACGAATTAACAGAACACAGAGCAGTTTCTCAGAAATCTTCTTTCCAGTTTTGAACGGAAGATATTTCCTTTTTCACCATAGCCCTCTAGGGGCTTCCAAATATCCCTTTGCCAATTCCACAAGAACAGCCTTAGCGAAAGGCTTATTGAAGGGAAAGATGTAACTCTGTGAGATGAATTAACAGAACACAGAGCAGTTTCTCAGAAAGCTTCTTTCCAGTTGTGAACGGTAGATATTTCCTTTTTCACCATAGCCGTCTATGGGCTTCCAAATATCCCTTCGCCAATTAAACAAGAACAGCCTTAGCGAAAGGCTTCTTGAAGGGAAAGATGTAACTCTGTGAGATGCATTAACAGAACACAGAGCAGTTTCTCAGAAAGCTTCTTTCCAGTTTTGAACGGAAGATATTTCCTTTTTCACCATAGCCCTCTATGGGCTTCTAAATATCCCTTTTCGAATTCCACAAGAACAGCCTTAGCGAAAGGTTTCTTGAATGGAAAGATGTAACTCTGTGAGATGAATTAACAGAACACAGAGCAGTTTCTCAGAAAGCTTCTTTCCAGTTTTGAACGGAAGATATTTCCTTTTTCACCATAGCCCTCTATGGGCTTCCAAATATCCCCTTGCCAATTCCACAAGAACAGCCTTAGTGAAAGGCTTCTTGAAGGGAAAGATGTAACTCTGTGAGATGAATTAACAGAACACAGAGCAGTTTCTCAGAAAGCTTCTTTCCAGTTTTGAAGGGAAGATATATCCTTTTTCACAATAGCCCTCTATGGGATTAGAAATATCCCTTTGCCAATTCCACAAGAACAGCCTTAGCGAAAGGCTTCTTGAAGGGAAAGATGTAACTCTGTGAGATGAATTAACAGAACACAGAGCAGTTTCTCAGAAAGCTTCTTTCCAGTTTTGAACGGAAGATATTTCCTTTTTCACCATAGCCCTCTATGGGCTTCCAAATATCCCCTTGCGAATTCCACAAGAACAGCCTTAGTGAAAGGCTTCTTGAAGGGAAAGATGTAACTCTGTGAGATGAATTAACAGAACACAGAGCAGTTTCTCAGAAAGCTTCTTTCCAGTTTTGAACGGAAGATAAGTATTTTTTCACCATAGCCCTCTATGGGCTTCCAAATATCCCTTCGCCAATTCCACAAGAACAGCCTTAGCGAAAGGCTTCTTGAAGGGAAAGATGTAACTCTGTGAGATGCATTAACAGAACACAGAGCAGTTTCTCAAAAAGCTTCTTTCCAGTTTTGAACGGAAGATATTTCCTTTTTCACCATAGCCCTCTATGGGCTTCTAAATATCCCTTTTCGAATTCCACAAGAACAGCCTTAGCGAAAGGTTTCTTGAATGGAAAGATGTAACTCTGTGAGATGAATTAACAGAACACAGAGCAGTTTCTCAGAAAGCTTCTTTCCAGTATTGAACGGAAGATATTTTCTTTTTCACCATAGCCCTCTATGGGCTTCCAAATATCCCCTTGCCAATTCCACAAGAACAGCCTTAGCGAAAGGCTTCTTGAAGGGGAAGATGTAACTCTGTGAGATGAATTAACAGAACACAGAGCAGTTTCTCAGAAAGCTTCTTTCCAGTTTTGAACGGAAGATATTTCCTTTTTCACCATAGCCCTCTATGGGCTTCCAAATATCCCTTTGCCAATTCCACAAGAACAGCCTTAGCGAAAGGCTTCTTGAAGGGAAAGATGTAACTCTGTGAGATGAATTAACAGAACACAGAGCAGTTTCTCAGAAAGCTTCTTTCCAGTTTTGAACGGAAGATATTTCCTTTTTCACCATAGCCCTCTATGGGCTTCCAAATATCCCTTTGCGAATTCCACAAGAACAGCCTTAGTGAAAGGCTTCTTGAAGGGAAAGATGTAACTCTGTGAGATGAATTAACAGAACACAGAGCAGTTTCTCAGAAAGCTTCTTTCCAGTTTTGAACGGTAGATAATTCCTTTTTCACCATAGCCCTCTATGGGCTTCCAAATATCCCTTTGCCAATTCCACAAGAACAGCCTTAGCGAAAGGCTTCTTGAAGGGAAAGATGTAACTCTGTGAGATGAATTAACAGAACACAGAGCAGTTTCTCAGAAAGCTTCTTTCCAGTTTTGAACGGAAGATATTTCCTTTTTCACCATAGCCCTGTATGGGCTTCCAAATATCCCTTTGCCAATTCCACAAGAATAGCCTTAGCGAAAGGCTTCTTGAAGGGAAAGATATAACTCTCTGAGATGAATTAACAGAACACAGAGCAGTTTCTCAGAAAGCTTCTTTCCCGTTTTGAACGGAAGATATTTCCTTTTTCACCATAGCCCTCTATGGGCTTCCAAATATCCCTTTGCCAATTCCACAAGAACAGCCTTAGCGAAAGGCTTCTTGAAGGGAAAGATGTAACTCTGTGAGATGAATTAACAGAACACAGAGCCGTTTCTCAGAAAGCTTCTTTCCAGTTTTGAACGGAAGATATTTCCTTTTTCACCATAGCCCTCTAGGGGCTTCCAAGTATCCCCTAGCCAATTCCACAGAAACAGCTTTAGCGAAAGGTTTCTTGAAAGGAAAGATGTAACACTGTGATACGAATGAACAGAACACAGAGCAGTTTGTCAGAAAGCTTCTTTCCAGTTTTGAACGGAAGATATTTCCTTTTTCACCATAGCCCTCTATGGGCTTCCAAATATCCCTTTGCCAATTCCACAAGAACAGCCTTAGCGAAAGGCTTCTTGAAGGGAAAGATGTAACTCTGTGAGATGAATTAACAGATCACAGAGCAGTTTCTCAGAAAGCTTCTTTCCAGTTTTGAACGGAAGATATTTCCTTTTTCACCATAGCCCTCTATGGGCTTCCAAATATCCCTTTGCCAATTCCACAAGAACAGCCTTAGCGAAAGGCTTCTTGAAGGGGAAGATGTAACTCTGTGAGATGAATTAACAGAACACAGAGCAGTTTCTCAGAAAGCTTCTTTCCAGTTTTGAACGGAAGGTATTTCCTTTTTCACCATAGCCCTCTGTGGGCTTCCAAATATCCCTTTGCCAATTCCACAAGAACAGCCTTAGCGAAAGGCTTCTTGAGGGGAAAGATGTAACTCTGTGAGATGAATTAACAGAACACAGAGCAGTTTCTCAGAAAGCTTCTTTCCAGGTTTGAACGGAAGTTATTTCCTTTTTTCACCATAGCCCTCTATGGGCTTCCAAATATCCCTTTGCCAATTCCACAAGAACAGCCTTAACGAAAGGCTTCTTGAAGGGAAAGATGTAACTCTGTGAGATGAATTAACAGAACACAGAGCAGTTTCTCAGAAAGCTTCTTTCCAGTTTTGAACGGAAGATATTCCCTTTTTCACCATAGCCCTCTATGGGCTTCCAAATATCCCTTTGCCAATTCCACAAGAACAGCCTTAGCGAAAGGCTTCTTGAAGGGAAAGATGTAACTCTGTGAGATGAATTAACAGAACACAGAGCAGTTTCTCAGAAAGCTTCTTTCCAGTTTTGAACGGAAGATATTCCCTTTTTTACCATAGCCCTCTATGGGCTTCCAAATATCCCTTTGCCAATTCCACAAGAACAGCCTTAGCGAAAGGCTTCTTGAAGGGAAAGATGTAACTCTGTGAGATGAATTAACAGAACACAGAGCAGTTTCTCAGAAAGCTTCTTTCCAGTGTTGAACGGAAGATATTTCCTTTTTCACCATAGCCCTCTATGGGCTTCCAAATATCCCTTTGCCAATTCCACAAGAACAGCCTTAGCGAAAGGCTTCTTGAAGGGAAAGATGTAACTATGTGAGATGAATTAACAGAACACAGAGCAGTTTCTCAGAAAGCTTCTTTCCAGTGTTGAACGGAAGATATTCCCTTTTTCACCATAGCCCTCTATGGGCTTCCAAATATCCCTTTGCCAATTCCACAGAAACAGCCTTAGCGAAAGGCTTCTTGAAGGGAAAAATGTAACTCTGTGAGATGAATTAACAGAACACAGAGCAGTTTCTCAGAAAGCTTCTTTCCAGTTTTGAACGGAAGATATTTCCTTTTTCACCATAGCCCTCTATGGGCTTCTAAATATCCCTTTTCGAATTCCATAAGAACAGCCTTAGCGAAAGGTTTCTTGAATGGAAAGATGTAACTCTGTGAGATGAATTAACAGAACACAGAGCAGTTTCTCAGAAAGCTTCTTTCCAGTATTGAACGGAAGATATTTTCTTTTTCACCATAGCCCTCTATGGGCTTCCAAATATCCCCTTGCCAATTCCACAAGAACAGCCTTAGCGAAAGGCTTCTTGAAGGGGAAGATGTAACTCTGTGAGATGAATTAACAGAACACAGAGCAGTTTCTCAGAAAGCTTCTTTCCAGTTTTGAACGGAAGATATTTCCTTTTTCACCATAGCCCTCTATGGGCTTCCAAATATCCCTTTGCCAATTCCACAAGAACAGCCTTAGCGAAAGGCTTCTTGAAGGGAAAGATGTAACTCTGTGAGATGAATTAACAGAACACAGAGCAGTTTCTCAGAAAGCTTCTTTCCAGTTTTGAACGGAAGATATTTCCTTTTTCACCATAGCCCTCTATGGGCTTCCAAATATCCCTTTGCGAATTCCACAAGAACAGCCTTAGTGAAAGGCTTCTTGAAGGGAAAGATGTAACTCTGTGAGATGAATTAACAGAACACAGAGCAGTTTCTCAGAAAGCTTCTTTCCAGTTTTGAACGGTAGATAATTCCTTTTTCACCATAGCCCTCTATGGGCTTCCAAATATCCCTTTGCCAATTCCAGAAGAACAGCCTTAGCGAAAGGCTTCTTGAAGGGAAAGATGTAACTCTGTGAGATGAATTAACAGAACACAGAGCAGTTTCTCAGAAAGCTTCTTTCCAGTTTTGAACGGAAGATATTTCCTTTTTCACCATAGCCCTGTATGGGCTTCCAAATATCCCTTTGCCAATTCCACAAGAATAGCCTTAGCGAAAGGCTTCTTGAAGGGAAAGATATAACTCTCTGAGATGAATTAACAGAACACAGAGCAGTTTCTCAGAAAGCTTCTTTCCCGTTTTGAACCGAAGATATTTCCTTTTTCACCATAGCCCTCTATGGGCTTCCAAATATCCCTTTGCCAATTCCACAAGAACAGCCTTAGCGAAAGGCTTCTTGAAGGGAAAGATGTAACTCTGTGAGATGAATTAACAGAACACAGAGCCGTTTCTCAGAAAGCTTCTTTCCACTTTTGAACGGAAGATATTTCCTTTTTCACCATAGCCCTCTATGGGCTTCCAAATATCCCCTTGCGAATTCCACAAGAACAGCCTTAGTGAAAGGCTTCTTGAAGGGAAAGATGTAACTCTGTGAGATGAATTAACAGAACACAGAGCAGTTTCTCAGAAACCTTCTTTCCAGTTTTGAACGGAAGATAAGTATTTTTTCACCATAGCCCTCTATGGGCTTCCAAATATCCCTTCGCCAATTCCACAAGAACAGCCTTAGCGAAAGGCTTCTTGAAGGGAAAGATGTAACTCTGTGAGATGCATTAACAGAACACAGAGCAGTTTCTCAGAAAGCTTCTTTCCAGTTTTGAACGGAAGATATTTCCTTTTTCACCATAGCCCTCTATGGGCTTCTAAATATCCCTTTTCGAATTCCACAAGAACAGCCTTAGCGAAAGGTTTCTTGAATGGAAAGATGTAACTCTGTGAGATGAATTAACAGAACACAGAGCAGTTTCTCAGAAAGCTTCTTTCCAGTATTGAACGGAAGATATTTTCTTTTTCACCATAGCCCTCTATGGGCTTCCAAATATCCCCTTGCCAATTCCACAAGAACAGCCTTAGCGAAAGGCTTCTTGAAGGGGAAGATGTAACTCTGTGAGATGAATTAACAGAACACAGAGCAGTTTCTCAGAAAGCTTCTTTCCAGTTTTGAACGGAAGATATTTCCTTTTTCACCATAGCCCTCTATGGGCTTCCAAATATCCCTTCGCCAATTCCACAAGAACAGCCTTAGCGAAAGGCTTCTTGAAGGGAAAGATGTAACTCTGTGAGATGAATTAACAGAACACAGAGCAGTTTCTCAGAAAGCTTCTTTCCAGTTTTGAACGGAAGATATTTCCTTTTTCACCATAGCCCTCTATGGGCTTCCAAATATCCCTTTGCGAATTCCACAAGAACAGCCTTAGTGAAAGGCTTCTTGAAGGGAAAGATGTAACTCTGTGAGATGAATTAACAGAACACAGAGCAGTTTCTCAGAAAGCTTCTTTCCAGTTTTGAACGGTAGATAATTCCTTTTTCACCATAGCCCTCTATGGGCTTCCAAATATCCCTTTGCCAATTCCACAAGAACAGCCTTAGCGAAAGGCTTCTTGAAGGGAAAGATGTAACTCTGTGAGATGAATTAACAGAACACAGAGCAGTTTCTCAGAAAGCTTCTTTCCAGTTTTGAACGGAAGATATTTCCTTTTTCACCATAGCCCTGTATGGGCTTCCAAATATCCCTTTGCCAATTCCACAAGAATAGCCTTAGCGAAAGGCTTCTTGAAGGGAAAGATATAACTCTCTGAGATGAATTAACAGAACACAGAGCAGTTTCTCAGAAAGCTTCTTTCCCGTTTTGAACGGAAGATATTTCCTTTTTCACCATAGCCCTCTATGGGCTTCCAAATATCCCTTTGCCAATTCCACAAGAACAGCCTTAGCGAAAGGCTTCTTGAAGGGAAAGATGTAACTCTGTGAGATGAATTAACAGAACACAGAGCCGTTTCTCAGAAAGCTTCTTTCCACTTTTGAACGGAAGATATTTCCTTTTTCACCATAGCCCTCTATGGGCTTCCAAATATCCCCTTGCGAATTCCACAAGAACAGCCTTAGTGAAAGGCTTCTTGAAGGGAAAGATGTAACTCTGTGAGATGAATTAACAGAACACAGAGCAGTTTCTCAGAAAGCTTCTTTCCAGTTTTGAACGGAAGATAAGTATTTTTTCACCATAGCCCTCTATGGGCTTCCAAATATCCCTTCGCCAATTCCACAAGAACAGCCTTAGCGAAAGGCTTCTTGAAGGGAAAGATGTAACTCTGTGAGATGCATTAACAGAACACAGAGCAGTTTCTCAGAAAGCTTCTTTCCAGTTTTGAACGGAAGATATTTCCTTTTTCACCATAGCCCTCTATGGGCTTCTAAATATCCCTTTTCGAATTCCACAAGAACAGCCTTAGCGAAAGGTTTCTTGAATGGAAAGATGTAACTCTGTGAGATGAATTAACAGAACACAGAGCAGTTTCTCAGAAAGCTTCTTTCCAGTATTGAACGGAAGATATTTTCTTTTTCACCATAGCCCTCTATGGGCTTCCAAATATCCCCTTGCCAATTCCACAAGAACAGCCTTAGCGAAAGGCTTCTTGAAGGGGAAGATGTAACTCTGTGAGATGAATTAACAGAACACAGAGCAGTTTCTCAGAAAGCTTCTTTCCAGTTTTGAACGGAAGATATTTCCTTTTTCACCATAGCCCTCTATGGGCTTCCAAATATCCCTTTGCCAATTCCACAAGAACAGCCTTAGCGAAAGGCTTCTTGAAGGGAAAGATGTAACTCTGTGAGATGAATTAACAGAACACAGAGCAGTTTCTCAGAAAGCTTCTTTCCAGTTTTGAACGGAAGATATTTCCTTTTTCACCATAGCCCTCTATGGGCTTCCAAATATCCCTTTGCGAATTCCACAAGAACAGCCTTAGTGAAAGGCTTCTTGAAGGGAAAGATGTAACTCTGTGAGATGAATTAACAGAACACAGAGCAGTTTCTCAGAAAGCTTCTTTCCAGTTTTGAACGGTAGATAATTCCTTTTTCACCATAGCCCTCTATGGGCTTCCAAATATCCCTTTGCCAATTCCACAAGAACAGCCTTAGCGAAAGGCTTCTTGAAGGGAAAGATGTAACTCTGTGAGATGAATTAACAGAACACAGAGCAGTTTCTCAGAAAGCTTCTTTCCAGTTTTGAACGGAAGATATTTCCTTTTTCACCATAGCCCTGTATGGGCTTCCAAATATCCCTTTGCCAATTCCACAAGAATAGCCTTAGCGAAAGGCTTCTTGAAGGGAAAGATATAACTCTCTGAGATGAATTAACAGAACACAGAGCAGTTTCTCAGAAAGCTTCTTTCCCGTTTTGAACGGAAGATATTTCCTTTTTCACCATAGCCCTCTATGGGCTTCCAAATATCCCTTTGCCAATTCCACAAGAACAGCCTTAGCGAAAGGCTTCTTGAAGGGAAAGATGTAACTCTGTGAGATGAATTAACAGAACACAGAGCCGTTTCTCAGAAAGCTTCTTTCCAGTTTTGAACGGAAGATATTTCCTTTTTCACCATAGCCCTCTAGGGGCTTCCAAGTATCCCCTAGCCAATTCCACAGAAACAGCTTTAGCGAAAGGTTTCTTGAAAGGAAAGATGTAACACTGTGATACGAATGAACAGAACACAGAGCAGTTTGTCAGAAAGCTTCTTTCCAGTTTTGAACGGAAGATATTTCCTTTTTCACCATAGCCCTCTATGGGCTTCCAAATATCCCTTTGCCAATTCCACAAGAACAGCCTTAGCGAAAGGCTTCTTGAAGGGAAAGATGTAACTCTGTGAGATGAATTAACAGATCACAGAGCAGTTTCTCAGAAAGCTTCTTTCCAGTTTTGAACGGAAGATATTTCCTTTTTCACCATAGCCCTCTATGGGCTTCCAAATATCCCTTTGCCAATTCCACAAGAACAGCCTTAGCGAAAGGCTTCTTGAAGGGGAAGATGTAACTCTGTGAGATGAATTAACAGAACACAGAGCAGTTTCTCAGAAAGCTTCTTTCCAGTTTTGAACGGAAGGTATTTCCTTTTTCACCATAGCCCTCTGTGGGCTTCCAAATATCCCTTTGCCAATTCCACAAGAACAGCCTTAGCGAAAGGCTTCTTGAGGGGAAAGATGTAACTCTGTGAGATGAATTAACAGAACACAGAGCAGTTTCTCAGAAAGCTTCTTTCCAGGTTTGAACGGAAGTTATTTCCTTTTTTCACCATAGCCCTCTATGGGCTTCCAAATATCCCTTTGCCAATTCCACAAGAACAGCCTTAACCAAAGGCTTCTTGAAGGGAAAGATGTAACTCTGTGAGATGAATTAACAGAACACAGAGCAGTTTCTCAGAAAGCTTCTTTCCAGTTTTGAACGGAAGATATTCCCTTTTTCACCATAGCCCTCTATGGGCTTCCAAATATCCCTTTGCCAATTCCACAAGAACAGCCTTAGCGAAAGGCTTCTTGAAGGGAAAGATGTAACTCTGTGAGATGAATTAACAGAACACAGAGCAGTTTCTCAGAAAGCTTCTTTCCAGTTTTGAACGGAAGATATTCCCTTTTTTACCATAGCCCTCTATGGGCTTCCAAATATCCCTTTGCCAATTCCACAAGAACAGCCTTAGCGAAAGGCTTCTTGAAGGGAAAGGTGTAACTCTGTGAGATGAATTAACAGAACACAGAGCCGTTTCTCAGAAAGCTTCTTTCCAGTTTTGAACGGAAGATATTTCCTTTTTCACCATAGCCCTCTAGGGGCTTCCAAGTATCCCCTAGCCAATTCCACAGAAACAGCTTTAGCGAAAGGTTTCTTGAAAGGAAAGATGTAACACTGTGATACGAATGAACAGAACACAGAGCAGTTTCTCAGAAAGCTTCTTTCCAGTTTTGAAGGGAAGATATTTCCTTTTTCACCATAGCCCTCTATGGGCTTCCAAATATCCCTTTTCCAATTCCACAAGAACAGCCTTAGCGAAAGGCTTCTTGAAGGGAAAGATGTAACTCTGTGAGATGAATTAACAGAACACAGAGCAGTTTCTCAGAAAGCTTCTTTCCAGTTTTGAACGGAAGATATTTCCTTTTTCATCATAGCCCTCTATGGGCTTCCAAATATCCCTTTGCGAATTCCACAAGAACAGCCTTAGCGAAAGGTTTCTTGAAGGGAAAGATGTAACTCTGTGAGATGAATTAACAGAACACAGAGCAGTTTCTCAGAAAGCTTCTTTCCAGTTTTGTACGGAAGATATTTCCTTTTTCACCATAGCCCTCTATGGGCTTCCAAGTATCCCCTTGCCAATTCCACAGAAACAGCTTTAGCGAAAGGTTTCTTGAAAGGAAAGATGTAACACTGTGAGACGAATTAACAGAACACAGAGCAGTTTCTCAGAAATCTTCTTTCCAGTTTTGAACGGAAGATATTTCCTTTTTCACCATAGCCCTCTAGGGGCTTCCAAATATCCCTTTGCCAATTCCACAAGAACAGCCTTAGCGAAAGGCTTATTGAAGGGAAAGATGTAACTCTGTGAGATGAATTAACAGAACACAGAGCAGTTTCTCAGAAAGCTTCTTTCCAGTTGTGAACGGTAGATATTTCCTTTTTCACCATAGCCGTCTATGGGCTTCCAAATATCCCTTCGCCAATTAAACAAGAACAGCCTTAGCGAAAGGCTTCTTGAAGGGAAAGATGTAACTCTGTGAGATGCATTAACAGAACACAGAGCAGTTTCTCAGAAAGCTTCTTTCCAGTTTTGAACGGAAGATATTTCCTTTTTCACCATAGCCCTCTATGGGCTTCTAAATATCCCTTTTCGAATTCCACAAGAACAGCCTTAGCGAAAGGTTTCTTGAATGGAAAGATGTAACTCTGTGAGATGAATTAACAGAACACAGAGCAGTTTCTCAGAAAGCTTCTTTCCAGTTTTGAACGGAAGATATTTCCTTTTTCACCATAGCCCTCTATGGGCTTCCAAATATCCCCTTGCCAATTCCACAAGAACAGCCTTAGTGAAAGGCTTCTTGAAGGGAAAGATGTAACTCTGTGAGATGAATTAACAGAACACAGAGCAGTTTCTCAGAAAGCTTCTTTCCAGTTTTGAAGGGAAGATATATCCTTTTTCACAATAGCCCTCTATGGGCTTCCAAATATCCCTTTGCCAATTCCACAAGAACAGCCTTAGCGAAAGGCTTCTTGAAGGGAAAGATGTAACTCTGTGAGATGAATTAACAGAACACAGAGCAGTTTCTCAGAAAGCTTCTTTCCAGTTTTGAACGGAAGATATTTCCTTTTTCACCATAGCCCTCTATGGGCTTCCAAATATCCCCTTGCGAATTCCACAAGAACAGCCTTAGTGAAAGGCTTCTTGAAGGGAAAGATGTAACTCTGTGAGATGAATTAACAGAACACAGAGCAGTTTCTCAGAAAGCTTCTTTCCAGTTTTGAACGGAAGATAAGTATTTTTTCACCATAGCCCTCTATGGGCTTCCAAATATCCCTTCGCCAATTCCACAAGAACAGCCTTAGCGAAAGGCTTCTTGAAGGGAAAGATGTAACTCTGTGAGATGCATTAACAGAACACAGAGCAGTTTCTCAAAAAGCTTCTTTCCAGTTTTGAACGGAAGATATTTCCTTTTTCACCATAGCCCTCTATGGGCTTCTAAATATCCCTTTTCGAATTCCACAAGAACAGCCTTAGCGAAAGGTTTCTTGAATGGAAAGATGTAACTCTGTGAGATGAATTAACAGAACACAGAGCAGTTTCTCAGAAAGCTTCTTTCCAGTATTGAACGGAAGATATTTTCTTTTTCACCATAGCCCTCTATGGGCTTCCAAATATCCCCTTGCCAATTCCACAAGAACAGCCTTAGCGAAAGGCTTCTTGAAGGGGAAGATGTAACTCTGTGAGATGAATTAACAGAACACAGAGCAGTTTCTCAGAAAGCTTCTTTCCAGTTTTGAACGGAAGATATTTCCTTTTTCACCATAGCCCTCTATGGGCTTCCAAATATCCCTTTGCCAATTCCACAAGAACAGCCTTAGCGAAAGGCTTCTTGAAGGGAAAGATGTAACTCTGTGAGATGAATTAACAGAACACAGAGCAGTTTCTCAGAAAGCTTCTTTCCAGTTTTGAACGGAAGATATTTCCTTTTTCACCATAGCCCTCTATGGGCTTCCAAATATCCCTTTGCGAATTCCACAAGAACAGCCTTAGTGAAAGGCTTCTTGAAGGGAAAGATGTAACTCTGTGAGATGAATTAACAGAACACAGAGCAGTTTCTCAGAAAGCTTCTTTCCAGTTTTGAACGGTAGATAATTCCTTTTTCACCATAGCCCTCTATGGGCTTCCAAATATCCCTTTGCCAATTCCACAAGAACAGCCTTAGCGAAAGGCTTCTTGAAGGGAAAGATGTAACTCTGTGAGATGAATTAACAGAACACAGAGCAGTTTCTCAGAAAGCTTCTTTCCAGTTTTGAACGGAAGATATTTCCTTTTTCACCATAGCCCTGTATGGGCTTCCAAATATCCCTTTGCCAATTCCACAAGAATAGCCTTAGCGAAAGGCTTCTTGAAGGGAAAGATATAACTCTCTGAGATGAATTAACAGAACACAGAGCAGTTTCTCAGAAAGCTTCTTTCCCGTTTTGAACGGAAGATATTTCCTTTTTCACCATAGCCCTCTATGGGCTTCCAAATATCCCTTTGCCAATTCCACAAGAACAGCCTTAGCGAAAGGCTTCTTGAAGGGAAAGATGTAACTCTGTGAGATGAATTAACAGAACACAGAGCCGTTTCTCAGAAAGCTTCTTTCCAGTTTTGAACGGAAGATATTTCCTTTTTCACCATAGCCCTCTAGGGGCTTCCAAGTATCCCCTAGCCAATTCCACAGAAACAGCTTTAGCGAAAGGTTTCTTGAAAGGAAAGATGTAACACTGTGATACGAATGAACAGAACACAGAGCAGTTTGTCAGAAAGCTTCTTTCCAGTTTTGAACGGAAGATATTTCCTTTTTCACCATAGCCCTCTATGGGCTTCCAAATATCCCTTTGCCAATTCCACAAGAACAGCCTTAGCGAAAGGCTTCTTGAAGGGAAAGATGTAACTCTGTGAGATGAATTAACAGATCACAGAGCAGTTTCTCAGAAAGCTTCTTTCCAGTTTTGAACGGAAGATATTTCCTTTTTCACCATAGCCCTCTATGGGCTTCCAAATATCCCTTTGCCAATTCCACAAGAACAGCCTTAGCGAAAGGCTTCTTGAAGGGGAAGATGTAACTCTGTGAGATGAATTAACAGAACACAGAGCAGTTTCTCAGAAAGCTTCTTTCCAGTTTTGAACGGAAGGTATTTCCTTTTTCACCATAGCCCTCTGTGGGCTTCCAAATATCCCTTTGCCAATTCCACAAGAACAGCCTTAGCGAAAGGCTTCTTGAGGGGAAAGATGTAACTCTGTGAGATGAATTAACAGAACACAGAGCAGTTTCTCAGAAAGCTTCTTTCCAGGTTTGAACGGAAGTTATTTCCTTTTTTCACCATAGCCCTCTATGGGCTTCCAAATATCCCTTTGCCAATTCCACAAGAACAGCCTTAACGAAAGGCTTCTTGAAGGGAAAGATGTAACTCTGTGAGATGAATTAACAGAACACAGAGCAGTTTCTCAGAAAGCTTCTTTCCAGTTTTGAACGGAAGATATTCCCTTTTTCACCATAGCCCTCTATGGGCTTCCAAATATCCCTTTGCCAATTCCACAAGAACAGCCTTAGCGAAAGGCTTCTTGAAGGGAAAGATGTAACTCTGTGAGATGAATTAACAGAACACAGAGCAGTTTCTCAGAAAGCTTCTTTCCAGTTTTGAACGGAAGATATTCCCTTTTTTACCATAGCCCTCTATGGGCTTCCAAATATCCCTTTGCCAATTCCACAAGAACAGCCTTAGCGAAAGGCTTCTTGAAGGGAAAGATGTAACTCTGTGAGATGAATTAACAGAACACAGAGCAGTTTCTCAGAAAGCTTCTTTCCAGTGTTGAACGGAAGATATTTCCTTTTTCACCATAGCCCTCTATGGGCTTCCAAATATCCCTTTGCCAATTCCACAAGAACAGCCTTAGCGAAAGGCTTCTTGAAGGGAAAGATGTAACTATGTGAGATGAATTAACAGAACACAGAGCAGTTTCTCAGAAAGCTTCTTTCCAGTGTTGAACGGAAGATATTCCCTTTTTCACCATAGCCCTCTATGGGCTTCCAAATATCCCTTTGCCAATTCCACAGAAACAGCCTTAGCGAAAGGCTTCTTGAAGGGAAAAATGTAACTCTGTGAGATGAATTAACAGAACACAGAGCAGTTTCTCAGAAAGCTTCTTTCCAGTTTTGAACGGAAGATATTTCCTTTTTCACCATAGCCCTCTATGGGCTTCTAAATATCCCTTTTCGAATTCCATAAGAACAGCCTTAGCGAAAGGTTTCTTGAATGGAAAGATGTAACTCTGTGAGATGAATTAACAGAACACAGAGCAGTTTCTCAGAAAGCTTCTTTCCAGTATTGAACGGAAGATATTTTCTTTTTCACCATAGCCCTCTATGGGCTTCCAAATATCCCCTTGCCAATTCCACAAGAACAGCCTTAGCGAAAGGCTTCTTGAAGGGGAAGATGTAACTCTGTGAGATGAATTAACAGAACACAGAGCAGTTTCTCAGAAAGCTTCTTTCCAGTTTTGAACGGAAGATATTTCCTTTTTCACCATAGCCCTCTATGGGCTTCCAAATATCCCTTTGCCAATTCCACAAGAACAGCCTTAGCGAAAGGCTTCTTGAAGGGAAAGATGTAACTCTGTGAGATGAATTAACAGAACACAGAGCAGTTTCTCAGAAAGCTTCTTTCCAGTTTTGAACGGAAGATATTTCCTTTTTCACCATAGCCCTCTATGGGCTTCCAAATATCCCTTTGCGAATTCCACAAGAACAGCCTTAGTGAAAGGCTTCTTGAAGGGAAAGATGTAACTCTGTGAGATGAATTAACAGAACACAGAGCAGTTTCTCAGAAAGCTTCTTTCCAGTTTTGAACGGTAGATAATTCCTTTTTCACCATAGCCCTCTATGGGCTTCCAAATATCCCTTTGCCAATTCCAGAAGAACAGCCTTAGCGAAAGGCTTCTTGAAGGGAAAGATGTAACTCTGTGAGATGAATTAACAGAACACAGAGCAGTTTCTCAGAAAGCTTCTTTCCAGTTTTGAACGGAAGATATTTCCTTTTTCACCATAGCCCTGTATGGGCTTCCAAATATCCCTTTGCCAATTCCACAAGAATAGCCTTAGCGAAAGGCTTCTTGAAGGGAAAGATATAACTCTCTGAGATGAATTAACAGAACACAGAGCAGTTTCTCAGAAAGCTTCTTTCCCGTTTTGAACCGAAGATATTTCCTTTTTCACCATAGCCCTCTATGGGCTTCCAAATATCCCTTTGCCAATTCCACAAGAACAGCCTTAGCGAAAGGCTTCTTGAAGGGAAAGATGTAACTCTGTGAGATGAATTAACAGAACACAGAGCCGTTTCTCAGAAAGCTTCTTTCCACTTTTGAACGGAAGATATTTCCTTTTTCACCATAGCCCTCTATGGGCTTCCAAATATCCCCTTGCGAATTCCACAAGAACAGCCTTAGTGAAAGGCTTCTTGAAGGGAAAGATGTAACTCTGTGAGATGAATTAACAGAACACAGAGCAGTTTCTCAGAAACCTTCTTTCCAGTTTTGAACGGAAGATAAGTATTTTTTCACCATAGCCCTCTATGGGCTTCCAAATATCCCTTCGCCAATTCCACAAGAACAGCCTTAGCGAAAGGCTTCTTGAAGGGAAAGATGTAACTCTGTGAGATGCATTAACAGAACACAGAGCAGTTTCTCAGAAAGCTTCTTTCCAGTTTTGAACGGAAGATATTTCCTTTTTCACCATAGCCCTCTATGGGCTTCTAAATATCCCTTTTCGAATTCCACAAGAACAGCCTTAGCGAAAGGTTTCTTGAATGGAAAGATGTAACTCTGTGAGATGAATTAACAGAACACAGAGCAGTTTCTCAGAAAGCTTCTTTCCAGTATTGAACGGAAGATATTTTCTTTTTCACCATAGCCCTCTATGGGCTTCCAAATATCCCCTTGCCAATTCCACAAGAACAGCCTTAGCGAAAGGCTTCTTGAAGGGGAAGATGTAACTCTGTGAGATGAATTAACAGAACACAGAGCAGTTTCTCAGAAAGCTTCTTTCCAGTTTTGAACGGAAGATATTTCCTTTTTCACCATAGCCCTCTATGGGCTTCCAAATATCCCTTCGCCAATTCCACAAGAACAGCCTTAGCGAAAGGCTTCTTGAAGGGAAAGATGTAACTCTGTGAGATGAATTAACAGAACACAGAGCAGTTTCTCAGAAAGCTTCTTTCCAGTTTTGAACGGAAGATATTTCCTTTTTCACCATAGCCCTCTATGGGCTTCCAAATATCCCTTTGCGAATTCCACAAGAACAGCCTTAGTGAAAGGCTTCTTGAAGGGAAAGATGTAACTCTGTGAGATGAATTAACAGAACACAGAGCAGTTTCTCAGAAAGCTTCTTTCCAGTTTTGAACGGTAGATAATTCCTTTTTCACCATAGCCCTCTATGGGCTTCCAAATATCCCTTTGCCAATTCCACAAGAACAGCCTTAGCGAAAGGCTTCTTGAAGGGAAAGATGTAACTCTGTGAGATGAATTAACAGAACACAGAGCAGTTTCTCAGAAAGCTTCTTTCCAGTTTTGAACGGAAGATATTTCCTTTTTCACCATAGCCCTGTATGGGCTTCCAAATATCCCTTTGCCAATTCCACAAGAATAGCCTTAGCGAAAGGCTTCTTGAAGGGAAAGATATAACTCTCTGAGATGAATTAACAGAACACAGAGCAGTTTCTCAGAAAGCTTCTTTCCCGTTTTGAACGGAAGATATTTCCTTTTTCACCATAGCCCTCTATGGGCTTCCAAATATCCCTTTGCCAATTCCACAAGAACAGCCTTAGCGAAAGGCTTCTTGAAGGGAAAGATGTAACTCTGTGACATGAATTAACAGAACACAGAGCCGTTTCTCAGAAAGCTTCTTTCCACTTTTGAACGGAAGATATTTCCTTTTTCACCATAGCCCTCTATGGGCTTCCAAATATCCCCTTGCGAATTCCACAAGAACAGCCTTAGTGAAAGGCTTCTTGAAGGGAAAGATGTAACTCTGTGAGATGAATTAACAGAACACAGAGCAGTTTCTCAGAAAGCTTCTTTCCAGTTTTGAACGGAAGATAAGTATTTTTTCACCATAGCCCTCTATGGGCTTCCAAATATCCCTTCGCCAATTCCACAAGAACAGCCTTAGCGAAAGGCTTCTTGAAGGGAAAGATGTAACTCTGTGAGATGCATTAACAGAACACAGAGCAGTTTCTCAGAAAGCTTCTTTCCAGTTTTGAACGGAAGATATTTCCTTTTTCACCATAGCCCTCTATGGGCTTCTAAATATCCCTTTTCGAATTCCACAAGAACAGCCTTAGCGAAAGGTTTCTTGAATGGAAAGATGTAACTCTGTGAGATGAATTAACAGAACACAGAGCAGTTTCTCAGAAAGCTTCTTTCCAGTATTGAACGGAAGATATTTTCTTTTTCACCATAGCCCTCTATGGGCTTCCAAATATCCCCTTGCCAATTCCACAAGAACAGCCTTAGCGAAAGGCTTCTTGAAGGGGAAGATGTAACTCTGTGAGATGAATTAACAGAACACAGAGCAGTTTCTCAGAAAGCTTCTTTCCAGTTTTGAACGGAAGATATTTCCTTTTTCACCATAGCCCTCTATGGGCTTCCAAATATCCCTTTGCCAATTCCACAAGAACAGCCTTAGCGAAAGGCTTCTTGAAGGGAAAGATGTAACTCTGTGAGATGAATTAACAGAACACAGAGCAGTTTCTCAGAAAGCTTCTTTCCAGTTTTGAACGGAAGATATTTCCTTTTTCACCATAGCCCTCTATGGGCTTCCAAATATCCCTTTGCGAATTCCACAAGAACAGCCTTAGTGAAAGGCTTCTTGAAGGGAAAGATGTAACTCTGTGAGATGAATTAACAGAACACAGAGCAGTTTCTCAGAAAGCTTCTTTCCAGTTTTGAACGGTAGATAATTCCTTTTTCACCATAGCCCTCTATGGGCTTCCAAATATCCCTTTGCCAATTCCACAAGAACAGCCTTAGCGAAAGGCTTCTTGAAGGGAAAGATGTAACTCTGTGAGATGAATTAACAGAACACAGAGCAGTTTCTCAGAAAGCTTCTTTCCAGTTTTGAACGGAAGATATTTCCTTTTTCACCATAGCCCTGTATGGGCTTCCAAATATCCCTTTGCCAATTCCACAAGAATAGCCTTAGCGAAAGGCTTCTTGAAGGGAAAGATATAACTCTCTGAGATGAATTAACAGAACACAGAGCAGTTTCTCAGAAAGCTTCTTTCCCGTTTTGAACGGAAGATATTTCCTTTTTCACCATAGCCCTCTATGGGCTTCCAAATATCCCTTTGCCAATTCCACAAGAACAGCCTTAGCGAAAGGCTTCTTGAAGGGAAAGATGTAACTCTGTGAGATGAATTAACAGAACACAGAGCCGTTTCTCAGAAAGCTTCTTTCCAGTTTTGAACGGAAGATATTTCCTTTTTCACCATAGCCCTCTAGGGGCTTCCAAGTATCCCCTAGCCAATTCCACAGAAACAGCTTTAGCGAAAGGTTTCTTGAAAGGAAAGATGTAACACTGTGATACGAATGAACAGAACACAGAGCAGTTTGTCAGAAAGCTTCTTTCCAGTTTTGAACGGAAGATATTTCCTTTTTCACCATAGCCCTCTATGGGCTTCCAAATATCCCTTTGCCAATTCCACAAGAACAGCCTTAGCGAAAGGCTTCTTGAAGGGAAAGATGTAACTCTGTGAGATGAATTAACAGATCACAGAGCAGTTTCTCAGAAAGCTTCTTTCCAGTTTTGAACGGAAGATATTTCCTTTTTCACCATAGCCCTCTATGGGCTTCCAAATATCCCTTTGCCAATTCCACAAGAACAGCCTTAGCGAAAGGCTTCTTGAAGGGGAAGATGTAACTCTGTGAGATGAATTAACAGAACACAGAGCAGTTTCTCAGAAAGCTTCTTTCCAGTTTTGAACGGAAGGTATTTCCTTTTTCACCATAGCCCTCTGTGGGCTTCCAAATATCCCTTTGCCAATTCCACAAGAACAGCCTTAGCGAAAGGCTTCTTGAGGGGAAAGATGTAACTCTGTGAGATGAATTAACAGAACACAGAGCAGTTTCTCAGAAAGCTTCTTTCCAGGTTTGAACGGAAGTTATTTCCTTTTTTCACCATAGCCCTCTATGGGCTTCCAAATATCCCTTTGCCAATTCCACAAGAACAGCCTTAACCAAAGGCTTCTTGAAGGGAAAGATGTAACTCTGTGAGATGAATTAACAGAACACAGAGCAGTTTCTCAGAAAGCTTCTTTCCAGTTTTGAACGGAAGATATTCCCTTTTTCACCATAGCCCTCTATGGGCTTCCAAATATCCCTTTGCCAATTCCACAAGAACAGCCTTAGCGAAAGGCTTCTTGAAGGGAAAGATGTAACTCTGTGAGATGAATTAACAGAACACAGAGCAGTTTCTCAGAAAGCTTCTTTCCAGTTTTGAACGGAAGATATTCCCTTTTTTACCATAGCCCTCTATGGGCTTCCAAATATCCCTTTGCCAATTCCACAAGAACAGCCTTAGCGAAAGGCTTCTTGAAGGGAAAGATGTAACTCTGTGAGATGAATTAACAGAACACAGAGCAGTTTCTCAGAAAGCTTCTTTCCAGTGTTGAACGGAAGATATTTCCTTTTTCACCATAGCCCTCTATGGGCTTCCAAATATCCCTTTGCCAATTCCACAAGAACAGCCTTAGCGAAAGGCTTCTTGAAGGGAAAGATGTAACTATGTGAGATGAATTAACAGAACACAGAGCAGTTTCTCAGAAAGCTTCTTTCCAGTGTTGAACGGAAGATATTCCCTTTTTCACCATAGCCCTCTATGGGCTTCCAAATATCCCTTTGCCAATTCCACAGAAACAGCCTTAGCGAAAGGCTTCTTGAAGGGAAAGATGTAACTCTGTGAGATGAATTAACAGAACACAGAGCAGTTTCTCAGAAAGCTTCTTTCCAGTTTTGAACGGAAGATATTTCCTTTTTCACCATAGCCCTCTATGGGCTTCTAAATATCCCTTTTCGAATTCCACAAGAACAGCCTTAGCGAAAGGTTTCTTGAATGGAAAGATGTAACTCTGTGAGATGAATTAACAGAACACAGAGCAGTTTCTCAGAAAGCTTCTTTCCAGTATTGAACGGAAGATATTTTCTTTTTCACCATAGCCCTCTATGGGCTTCCAAATATCCCCTTGCCAATTCCACAAGAACAGCCTTAGCGAAAGGCTTCTTGAAGGGGAAGATGTAACTCTGTGAGATGAATTAACAGAACACAGAGCAGTTTCTCAGAAAGCTTCTTTCCAGTTTTGAACGGAAGATATTTCCTTTTTCACCATAGCCCTCTATGGGCTTCCAAATATCCCTTTGCCAATTCCACAAGAACAGCCTTAGCGAAAGGCTTCTTGAAGGGAAAGATGTAACTCTGTGAGATGAATTAACAGAACACAGAGCAGTTTCTCAGAAAGCTTCTTTCCAGTTTTGAACGGAAGATATTTCCTTTTTCACCATAGCCCTCTATGGGCTTCCAAATATCCCTTTGCGAATTCCACAAGAACAGCCTTAGTGAAAGGCTTCTTGAAGGGAAAGATGTAACTCTGTGAGATGAATTAACAGAACACAGAGCAGTTTCTCAGAAAGCTTCTTTCCAGTTTTGAACGGTAGATAATTCCTTTTTCACCATAGCCCTCTATGGGCTTCCAAATATCCCTTTGCCAATTCCAGAAGAACAGCCTTAGCGAAAGGCTTCTTGAAGGGAAAGATGTAACTCTGTGAGATGAATTAACAGAACACAGAGCAGTTTCTCAGAAAGCTTCTTTCCAGTTTTGAACGGAAGATATTTCCTTTTTCACCATAGCCCTGTATGGGCTTCCAAATATCCCTTTGCCAATTCCACAAGAATAGCCTTAGCGAAAGGCTTCTTGAAGGGAAAGATATAACTCTCTGAGATGAATTAACAGAACACAGAGCAGTTTCTCAGAAAGCTTCTTTCCCGTTTTGAACGGAAGATATTTCCTTTTTCACCATAGCCCTCTATGGGCTTCCAAATATCCCTTTGCCAATTCCACAAGAACAGCCTTAGCGAAAGGCTTCTTGAAGGGAAAGATGTAACTCTGTGAGATGAATTAACAGAACACAGAGCCGTTTCTCAGAAAGCTTCTTTCCAGTTTTGAACGGAAGATATTTCCTTTTTCACCATAGCCCTCTAGGGGCTTCCAAGTATCCCCTAGCCAATTCCACAGAAACAGCTTTAGCGAAAGGTTTCTTGAAAGGAAAGATGTAACACTGTGATACGAATGAACAGAATACAGAGCAGTTTGTCAGAAAGCTTCTTTCCAGTTTTGAACGGAAGATATTTCCTTTTTCACCATAGCCCTCTATGGGCTTCCAAATATCCCTTTGCCAATTCCACAAGAACAGCCTTAGCGAAAGGCTTCTTGAAGGGAAAGATGTAACTCTGTGAGATGAATTAACAGATCACAGAGCAGTTTCTCAGAAAGCTTCTTTCCAGTTTTGAACGGAAGATATTTCCTTTTTCACCATAGCCCTCTATGGGCTTCCAAATATCCCTTTGCCAATTCCACAAGAACAGCCTTAGCGAAAGGCTTCTTGAAGGGGAAGATGTAACTCTGTGAGATGAATTAACAGAACACAGAGCAGTTTCTCAGAAAGCTTCTTTCCAGTTTTGAACGGAAGGTATTTCCTTTTTCACCATAGCCCTCTGTGGGCTTCCAAATATCCCTTTGCCAATTCCACAAGAACAGCCTTAGCGAAAGGCTTCTTGAGGGGAAAGATGTAACTCTGTGAGATGAATTAACAGAACACAGAGCAGTTTCTCAGAAAGCTTCTTTCCAGGTTTGAACGGAAGTTATTTCCTTTTTTCACCATAGCCCTCTATGGGCTTCCAAATATCCCTTTGCCAATTCCACAAGAACAGCCTTAACGAAAGGCTTCTTGAAGGGAAAGATGTAACTCTGTGAGATGAATTAACAGAACACAGAGCAGTTTCTCAGAAAGCTTCTTTCCAGTTTTGAACGGAAGATATTCCCTTTTTCACCATAGCCCTCTATGGGCTTCCAAATATCCCTTTGCCAATTCCACAAGAACAGCCTTAGCGAAAGGCTTCTTAGAGGGAAAGATGTAACTCTGTGAGATGAATTAACAGAACACAGAGCAGTTTCTCAGAAAGATTCTTTCCAGTTTTGAACGGAAGATATTCCCTTTTTTACCATAGCCCTCTATGGGCTTCCAAATATCCCTTTGCCAATTCCACAAGAACAGCCTTAGCGAAAGGCTTCTTGAAGGGAAAGATGTAACTCTGTGAGATGAATTAACAGAACACAGAGCAGTTTCTCAGAAAGCTTCTTTCCAGTGTTGAACGGAAGATATTTCCTTTTTCACCATAGCCCTCTATGGGCTTCCAAATATCCCTTTGCCAATTCCACAAGAACAGCCTTAGCGAAAGGCTTCTTGAAGGGAAAGATGTAACTATGTGAGATGAATTAACAGAACACAGAGCAGTTTCTCAGAAAGCTTCTTTCCAGTGTTGAACGGAAGATATTCCCTTTTTCACCATAGCCCTCTATGGGCTTCCAAATATCCCTTTGCCAATTCCACAGAAACAGCCTTAGCGAAAGGCTTCTTGAAGGGAAAGATGTAACTCTGTGAGATGAATTAACAGAACACAGAGCAGTTTCTCAGAAAGCTTCTTTCCAGTGTTGAACGGAAGATATTTCCTTTTTCACCATAGCCCTCTAAGGGCTTCCAAATATCCCTTTGCCAATTCCACAAGAACAGCCTTAGCGAAAGGCTTCTTGAAGGGAAAGATATAACTCTGTGAGATGAATTAACAGAACACAGAGCAGTTTCTCAGAAAGCTTCTTTCCAGTTTTGAACGGAAGATATTTCCTTTTTCACCATAGCCCTCTATGGGATTCCAAATATCCCTTTACCAATTGCACAAGAACAGCCTTAGCGAAAGGCTTCTTGAAGGGAAAGATGTAACTCTGTGAGATGAATTAACAGAACACAGAGCAGTTTCTCAGAAAGCTTCTTTCCAGTTTTGAACGGAAGATATTTCCTTTTTCACCATAGACCTCTATGGGCTTCCAAATATCCCTTTGCCAATTCCACAAGAACAGTCTTAGCGAAAGGCTTCTTGAAGGGAATGATGTAACTCTGTGAGATGAATTAACAGAACACAGAGCAGTTTCTCAGAAAGCTTCTTTCCAGTTTTGAACGGAAGATATTTCCTTTTTCACCATAGCCCTCTATGGGCTTCCAAATATCCCTTTGCCAATTCCACAAGAACAGCCTTAGCGAAAGGCTTCTTGAAGGGGAAGATGTAACTCTGTGAGATGAATTAACAGACCACAGAGCAGTTTCTCAGAAAGCTTCTTTCCAGTTTTGAACGGAAGGTATTTCCTTTTTCACCATAGCCCTCTATGGGCTTCCAAATATCCCTTTGCCAATTCCACAAGAACAGCCTTAGCGAAAGGCTTCTTGAAGGGAAAGATATAACTCTCTGAGATGAATTAACAGGACACAGAGCAGTTTCTCACAAAGCTTCTTTCCAGTTTTGAACGGAAGATATTTCCTTTTTCACCATAGCCCTCTATGGGCTTCCAAATATCCCTTTGCCAATTCCACAAGAACAGCCTTAGCGAAAGGCTTCTTGAAGGGAAAGATGTAACTCTGTGAGATGAATTAACAGAACACAGAGCAGTTTCTCAGAAAGCTTCTTTCCAGTTTTGTATGGAAGATATTTCCTTTTTCACCATAGCCCTCTATGGGCTTCCAAGTATCCCCTTGCCAATTCCACAGAAACAGCTTTAGCGAAAGGTTTCTTGAAAGGAAAGATGTAACACTGTGAGACGAATTAACAGAACACAGAACAGTTTCTCAGAAATCTTCTTTCCAGTTTTGAACGGAAGATATTTCCTTTTTCACCATAGCCCTCTAGGGGCTTCCAAATATCCCTTTGCCAATTCCACAAGAACAGCCTTAGCGAAAGGCTTATTGAAGGGAAAGATGTAACTCTGTGAGATGAATTAACAGAACACAGAGCAGTTTCTCAGAAAGCTTCTTTCCAGTTGTGAACGGTAGATATTTCCTTTTTCACCATAGCCCTCTATGGGCTTCCAAATATCCCTTCGCCAATTAAACAAGAACAGCCTTAGCGAAAGGCTTCTTGAAGGGAAAGATGTAACTCTGTGAGATGCATTAACAGAACACAGAGCAGTTTCTCAGAAAGCTTCTTTCCAGTTTTGAACGGAAGATATTTCCTTTTTCACCATAGCCCTCTATGGGCTTCTAAATATCCCTTTTCGAATTCCACAAGAACAGCCTTAGCGAAAGGTTTCTTGAATGGAAAGATGTAACTCTGTGAGATGAATTAACAGAACACAGAGCAGTTTCTCAGAAAGCTTCTTTCCAGTTTTGAACGGAAGATATTTCCTTTTTCACCATAGCCCTCTATGGGCTTCCAAATATCCCCTTGCCAATTCCACAAGAACAGCCTTAGTGAAAGGCTTCTTGAAGGGAAAGATGTAACTCTGTGAGATGAATTAACAGAACACAGAGCAGTCTCTCAGAAAGCTTCTTTCCAGTTTTGAAGGGAAGATATATCCTTTTTCACAATAGCCCTCTATGGGCTTCCAAATATCCCTTTGCCAATTCCACAAGAACAGCCTTAGCGAAAGGCTTCTTGAAGGGAAAGATGTAACTCTGTGAGATGAATTAACAGAACACAGAGCAGTTTCTCAGAAAGCTTCTTTCCAGTTTTGAACGGAAGATATTTCCTTTTTCACCATAGCCCTCTATGGGCTTCCAAATATCCCCTTGCGAATTCCACAAGAACAGCCTTAGTGAAAGGCTTCTTGAAGGGAAAGATGTAACTCTGTGAGATGAATTAACAGAACACAGAGCAGTTTCTCAGAAAGCTTCTTTCCAGTTTTGAACGGAAGATAAGTATTTTTTCACCATAGCCCTCTATGGGCTTCCAAATATCCCTTCGCCAATTCCACAAGAACAGCCTTAGCGAAAGGCTTCTTGAAGGGAAAGATGTAACTCTGTGAGATGCATTAACAGAACACAGAGCAGTTTCTCAGAAAGCTTCTTTCCAGTTTTGAACGGAAGATATTTCCTTTTTCACCATAGCCCTCTATGGGCTTCTAAATATCCCTTTTCGAATTCCACAAGAACAGCCTTAGCGAAAGGTTTCTTGAATGGAAAGATGTAACTCTGTGAGATGAATTAACAGAACACAGAGCAGTTTCTCAGAAAGCTTCTTTCCAGTATTGAACGGAAGATATTTTCTTTTTCACCATAGCCCTCTATGGGCTTCCAAATATCCCCTTGCCAATTCCACAAGAACAGCCTTAGCGAAAGGCTTCTTGAAGGGGAAGATGTAACTCTGTGAGATGAATTAACAGAACACAGAGCAGTTTCTCAGAAAGCTTCTTTCCAGTTTTGAACGGAAGATATTTCCTTTTTCACCATAGCCCTCTATGGGCTTCCAAATATCCCTTTGCCAATTCCACAAGAACAGCCTTAGCGAAAGGCTTCTTGAAGGGAAAGATGTAACTCTGTGAGATGAATTAACAGAACACAGAGCAGTTTCTCAGAAAGCTTCTTTCCAGTTTTGAACGGAAGATATTTCCTTTTTCACCATAGCCCTCTATGGGCTTCCAAATATCCCTTTGCGAATTCCACAAGAACAGCCTTAGTGAAAGGCTTCTTGAAGGGAAAGATGTAACTCTGTGAGATGAATTAACAGAACACAGAGCAGTTTCTCAGAAAGCTTCTTTCCAGTTTTGAACGGTAGATAATTCCTTTTTCACCATAGCCCTCTATGGGCTTCCAAATATCCCTTTGCCAATTCCACAAGAACAGCCTTAGCGAAAGGCTTCTTGAAGGGAAAGATGTAACTCTGTGAGATGAATTAACAGAACACAGAGCAGTTTCTCAGAAAGCTTCTTTCCAGTTTTGAACGGAAGATATTTCCTTTTTCACCATAGCCCTGTATGGGCTTCCAAATATCCCTTTGCCAATTCCACAAGAACAGCCTTAGCGAAAGGCTTCTTGAAGGGAAAGATGTAACTCTGTGAGATGAATTAACAGAACACAGAGCAGTTTCTCAGAAAGCTTCTTTCCAGTTTTGAACGGAAGATATTTCCTTTTTCATCATAGCCCTCTATGGGCTTCCAAATATCCCTTTGCGAATTCCACAAGAACAGCCTTAGCGAAAGGTTTCTTGAAGGGAAAGATGTAACTCTGTGAGATGAATTAACAGAACACAGAGCAGTTTCTCAGAAAGCTTCTTTCCAGTTTGGAACGGAAGTTATTTCCTTTTTCACAATAGCCCTCTATGGGCTTCCAAATATCCCCTTGCCAATTCCACAAGAACAGCCTTATCGAAAGACTTCTTGAAGGGAAAGATGTAACTCTGTGAGATGAATTAACAGAACACAGAGCAGTTTCTCAGAAAGCTTCTTTCCAGTTTTGAACGGAAGATATTCCCTTTTTCACCATAGCCCTCTACGGGCTTCCAAATATCCCTTTGCGAATTCCACAAGAACAGCCTTAGCGAAAGGCTTCCTGAAGAGAAAGATGTAACTCTGTTAGATGAATTAACAGAACACAGAGCAGTTTCTCAGAAAGCTTCTTTCCAGTTTTGAACGGAAGATATTTCCTTTTTCACCATAGCCCTCTATGGGCTTCCAAATATCCCTTTGCCAATTCCACAAGAACAGCCTTAGCGAAAGACTTCTTGAAGGGAAAGATGTAACTCTGTGAGATGAATTAACAGAACACAGAGCAGTTTCTCAGAAAGCTTCTTTCCAGTTTTGAACGGAAGATATTTCCTTTTTCACCATAGCCCTCTATGGGCTTCCAAATATCCCTTTGCCAATTCCACAAGAACAGCCTTAGCGAAAGGCTTCTTGAAGGGAAACATGTAACTCTGTGAGATGAATTAACAGAACACAGAGCAGTTTCTCAGAAAGCTTCTTTCCAGTTTTGAACGGAAGATATTTCCTTTTTCACCATAGCCCTCTATGGGATTCCAAATATCCCTTTGCCAATTCCACAAGAACAGCCTTAGCGAAAGGCTTCTTGAAGGGAAAGATGTAACTCTGTGAGATGAATTAACAGAACACAGAGCAGTTTCTCAGAAAGCTTCTTTCCAGTTTTGAACGGAAGATATTTCCTTTTTCACCATAGCCCTCTATGGGCTTCCAAATATCCCTTTTCCAATTCCACAAGAACAGCCTTAGCGAAAGGCTTCTTGAAGGGAAAGATGTAACTCTGTGAGATGAATTAACAGAACACAGAGCAGTTTCTCAGAAAGCTTCTTTCCAGTTTTGAACGGAAGATATTTCCTTTTTCACCATAGCCCTCTATGGGCTTCCAAGTATCCACTTGCCAATTCCACAGAAACAGCTTTAGCGAAAGGTTTTTTGAAAGGAAAGATGTAACACTGTGAGACGAATTAACAGAACACAGAGCAGTTTCTCAGAAAGCTTCTTTCCAGTTTTGAACGGAAGATATTTCCTTTTTCACCATAGCCCTCTATGGGCTTCCAAATATCCCTTTGCCACTTCCACAACAACAGCCTTAGCGAAAGGCTTCTTGAAGGGAAAGATTTAACTCTGTGAGATGAATTAACAGAACATAGAGCAGTTTCTCAGAAAGCTTCTTTCCAGTTTTGAACGGAAGATATTTCCTTTTTCACCATAGCCCTCTATGGGCTTCCAAATATCCCTTTGCGAATTCCACAAGAACAGCCTTAGCGAAAGGCTTCTTGAAGGGAAAGATGTAACTCTGTGAGATGAATTAACAGAACACAGAGCAGTTTCTCAGAAAGCTTCTTTCCAGTTGTGAACGGAAGATATTTCCTTTTTCACCATAGCCCTCTACGGGCTTCCAAATATCCCTTTGCCAATTCCACAAGAATAGCCTTAGCGAAAGGCTTCCTGAAGAGAAAGATGTAACTCTGTGAGATGAATTAACAGAACACAGAGCAGTTTCTCAGAAAGCTTCTTTCCAGTTTTGAACGGAAGATATTTCCTTTTTCACCTTAGCCCTCAATGGGCTTCGAAATATCCCTTTGCCAATTCCACAAGAACAGCCTTAGAGAAAGACTTCTTGAAGGGAAAGATGTAACTCTGTGAGATGAATTAACAGAACACAGAGCAGTTTCTCAGAAAGCTTCTTTCCAGTTTTGAACGGAAGATATTTCCTTTTTCACCATAGCCCTCTATGGGCTTCCAAATATCCCTTTGCCAATTCCACAAGAACAGCCTTAGCGAAAGGCTTCTTGAAGGGAAAGATGTAACTCTGTGAGATGAATTAACAGAACACAGAGCCGTTTCTTAGAAAGCTTCTTTCCAGTTTTGAACGGAAGATATTTCCTTTTTCACCATAGCCCTCTAGAGGCTTCCAAGTATCCCCTAGCCAATTCCACAGAAACAGCTTTAGCGAAAGGTTTCTTGAAAGGAAAGATGTAACACTGTGATACGAATTAACAGAACACAGAGCAGTTTCTCAGAAAGCTTCTTTCCAGTTTTGAACGGAAGATATTTCCTTTTTCACCATAGCCCTCTATGGGCTTCCAAATATCCCTTTTCCAATTCCACAAGAACAACCTTAGCGAAAGGTTTCTTGAAGGGAAAGATGTAACTCTGTGAGATGAATTAACAGAACACAGAGCAGTTTCTCAGAAAGCTTCTTTCCAGTTTTGAACGGAAGTTATTTCCTTTTTCACAATAGCCCTCTATGGGCTTCCAAATATCCCCTTGCCAATTCCACAAGAACAGCCTTAGCGAAAGACTTCTTGAAGTGAAAGATGTAACTCTGTGAGATGAATTAACAGAACACAGAGCAGTTTCTCAGAAAGATTCTTTCCAGTTTTGAACGGAAGATATTTCCTTTTTCACCATAGCCCTCTATGGGCTTCCAAATATCCCTTTGCCAATTCCACAAGAACAGCCTTAGCGAAAGGCTTCTTGAAGGGAAAGATGTAACTCTGTGAGATGAATTAACAGAACACAGAGCAGTTTCTCAGAAAGCTTCTTTCCAGTGTTGAACGGAAGATATTTCCTTTTTCACCATAGCCCTCTAAGGGCTTCCAAATATCCCTTTGCGAATTCCACAAGAACAGCCTTAGCGAAAGGCTTCATGAAGGGAAAGATGTAACTCTGTGAGATGAATTAACAGAACACAGAGCAGTTTCTCAGAAAGCTTCTTTCTAGGTTTGAACGGAAGTTATTTCCTTTTTCACCATAGCCCTCTATGGGCTTCCAAATATCCCTTTGCCAATTCCACAAGAACAGCCTTAGCGAAAGGCTTCTTGAAGGGAAAGATGTAACACTGTGAGATGAATTAACAGAACACAGAGCAGTTTCTCAGAAAGCTTCTTTCCAGTTTTGAACGGAAGATATTCCCTTTTTCACCATAGCCCTCTACGGGCTTCCAAATATCCCTTTGCGAATTCCACAAGAACAGCCTTAGCGAAAGGCTTCCTGAAGAGAAAGATGTAACTCTGTTAGATGAATTAACAGAACACAGAGCAGTTTCTCAGAAAGCTTCTTTCCAGTTTTGAACGGAACATATTTCCTTTTTCACCATAGCCCTCTATGGGCTTCCAAATATCCCTTTGCCAATTCCACAAGAACAGCCTTAGCGAAAGACTTCTTGAAGGGAAAGATGTAACTCTGTGAGATGAATTAACAGAACACAGAGCAGTTTCTCAGAAAGCTTCTTTCCAGTTGTGAACGGAAGATATTTCCTTTTTCACCATAGCCCTCTATGGGCTTCCAAATATCCCTTTGCCAATTCCACAAGAACAGCCTTAGCGAAAGGCTTCTTGAAGGGAAAGATGTAACTCTGTGAGATGAATTAACAGAACACAGAGCAGTTTCCCAGAAAGCTTCTTTCCAGTTTTGAACGGAAGATATTTCCTTTTTCACCATAGCCCTCTATGGGCTTCCAAATATCCCTTTGCCAATTCCACAAGAACAGCCTTAGCGAAAGGCTTCTTGAAGGGAAAGATGTAACTCTGTGAGATGAATTAACAGAACACAGAGCAGTTTCTCAGAAAGCTTCTTTCCAGTTTTGAACGGAAGATATTTCCTTTTTCACCATAGCCCTCTATGGGCTTCCAAATATCCCTTTTCGAATTCCACAAGAACAGCCTTAGCGAAAGGTTTCTTGAAGGGAAAGATGTAACTCTGTGAGATGAAATAACAGAACACAGAGCAGTTTCTCAGAAAGCTTCTTTCCAGTTTTGAACGGAAGATATTTCCTTTTTCACCATAGCCCTCTAAGGGCTTCCAAATATCCCCTTGCCAATTCCAGAAGAACAGCCTTAGCGAAAGGCTTCTTGAAGGGAAAGATGTAACTCTGTGAGATGAATTAACAGAACACAGAGCAGTTTCTCAGAAAGCTTCTTTCCAGTTTTGAACGGAAGATATTTCCTTTTTCACCATAGCCCTCTATGGGATTCCAAATATCCCTTTGCCAATTCCACAAGAACAGCTTAGCGAAAGGCTTCCTGAAGGGAAAGATGTAACTCTGTGAGATGAATTAACAGAACACAGAGCAGTTTCTCAGAAAGCTTCTTTCCAGTTTTGAACAGAAGATATTTTCTTTTTCACCATAGCCCTCTATGGGCTTCCAAATATCCCTTTGCCAATTCCACAAGAACAGCCTTAGCGAAAGACTTCTTGAAGGGAAAGATGTAACTCTGTGAGATGAATTAAGAGAACACAGAGCAGTTTCTCAGAAAGCTTCTTTCCAGTTTTGAACGGAAGATATTTCCTTTTTCACAATAGCCCTCTATGGGCTTCCAAATATCCCTTTGCCAATTCCACAAGAACAGCCTTAGCGAAAGGCTTCTTGAAGGGAAAGATGTAACGCTGTGAGATGAATTAACAGAACACAGAGCAGTTTCTCAGAAAGCTTCTTTCCAGTTTTGAACGGAAGATATTTCCTTTTTCACCAGAGCCCTCTATGGGCTTCCAAATATGCCTTTGCCAATTCCACAAGAACAGCCTTAGCGAAAGGCTACTTGAAGGGAAAGATGTAACTCTGTGAGATGAATTAACAGAACACAGAGCAGTTTCTCAGAAAGCTTCTTTCCAGTGTTGAACGGAAGATATTTCCTTTTTCACCATAGCCCTCTATGGGCTTCCAAATATCCGTTTGCCAATTCCACAAGAACAGCCTTAGCGAAAGGCTTCTTGAAGGGAAAGATGTAACTCTGTGAGATGAATTAACAGAACACAGAGCAGTTTCTCAGAAAGCTTCTTTCCAGTTGTGAACGGAAGATATTTCCTTTTTCACCATAGCCCTCTATGGGCTTCCAAATATCCCTTCGCCAATTCCACAAGAACAGCCTTAGCGAAAGGCTTCTTGAAGGGAAAGATGTAACTCTGTGAGATGCATTAACAGAACACAGAGCAGTTTCTCAGAAAGCTTCTTTCCAGTTTTGAACGGAAGATATTTCCTTTTTCACCATAGCCCTCTATGGGCTTCTAAATATCACTTTTCGAATTCCACAAGAACAGCCTTAGCGAAAGGTTTCTTGAATGGAAAGATGTAACTCTGTGAGATGAATTAACAGAACACAGAGCAGTTTCTCAGAAAGCTTCTTTCCAGTTTTGAACGGAAGATATTTCCTTTTTCACCATAGCCCTCTATGGGCTTCCAAATATCCCTTTTCCAATTCCACAAGAACAGCCTTAGCGAAAGGCTTCTTGAAGGGAAAGATGTAACTCTGTGAGATGAATTAACAGAACACAGAGCAGTTTCTCAGAAAGCTTCTTTCCAGTTTTGAACGGAAGATATTTCCTTTTTCACCATAGCCCTCTATGGGCTTCCAAGTATCCACTTGCCAATTCCACAGAAACAGCTTTAGCGAAAGGTTTTTTGAAAGGAAAGATGTAACACTGTGAGACGAATTAACAGAACACAGAGCAGTTTCTCAGAAAGCTTCTTTCCAGTTTTGAACGGAAGATATTTCCTTTTTCACCATAGCCCTCTATGGGCTTCCAAATATCACTTTGCCACTTCCACAACAACAGCCTTAGCGAAAGGCTTCTTGAAGGGAAAGATTTAACTCTGTGAGATGAATTAACAGAACATAGAGCAGTTTCTCAGAAAGCTTCTTTCCAGTTTTGAACGGAAGATATTTCCTTTTTCACCATAGCCCTCTATGGGCTTCCAAATATCCCTTTGCGAATTCCACAAGAACAGCCTTAGCGAAAGGCTTCTTGAAGGGAAAGATGTAACTCTGTGAGATGAATTAACAGAACACAGAGCAGTTTCTCAGAAAGCTTCTTTCCAGTTGTGAACGGAAGATATTTCCTTTTTCACCATAGCCCTCTACGGGCTTCCAAATATCCCTTTGCCAATTCCACAAGAATAGCCTTAGCGAAAGGCTTCCTGAAGAGAAAGATGTAACTCTGTGAGATGAATTAACAGAACACAGAGCAGTTTCTCAGAAAGCTTCTTTCCAGTTTTGAACGGAAGATATTTCCTTTTTCACCTTAGCCCTCAATGGGCTTCGAAATATCCCTTTGCCAATTCCACAAGAACAGCCTTAGCGAAAGACTTCTTGAAGGGAAAGATGTAACTCTGTGAGATGAATTAACAGAACACAGAGCAGTTTCTCAGAAAGCTTCTTTCCAGTTTTGAACGGAAGATATTTCCTTTTTCACCATAGCCCTCTATGGGCTTCCAAATATCCCTTTGCCAATTCCACAAGAACAGCCTTAGCGAAAGGCTTCTTGAAGGGAAAGATGTAACTCTGTGAGATGAATTAACAGAACACAGAGCCGTTTCTTAGAAAGCTTCTTTCCAGTTTTGAACGGAAGATATTTCCTTTTTCACCATAGCCCTCTAGAGGCTTCCAAGTATCCCCTAGCCAATTCCACAGAAACAGCTTTAGCGAAAGGTTTCTTGAAAGGAAAGATGTAACACTGTGATACGAATTAACAGAACACAGAGCAGTTTCTCAGAAAGCTTCTTTCCAGTTGTGAACGGAAGATATTTCCTTTTTCACCATAGCCCTCTACGGGCTTCCAAATATCCCTTTGCCAATTCCACAAGAACAGCCTTAGCGAAAGGCTTCCTGAAGAGAAAGATGTAACTCTGTGAGATGAATTAACAGAACACAGAGCAGTTTCTCAGAAAGCTTCTTTCCAGTTTTGAACGGAAGATATTTCCTTTTTCACCTTAGCCCTCTATGGGCTTCGAAATATCCCTTTGCCAATTCCACAAGAACAGCCTTAGCGAAAGACTTCTTTAAGGGAAAGATGTAACTCTGTGAGATGAATTAACAGAACACAGAGCAGTTTCTCAGAAAGCTTCTTTCCAGTTTTGAACGGAAGATATTTCCTTTTTCACCATAGCCCTCTATGGGCTTCCAAATATCCCTTAGCCAATTCCACAAGAACAGCCTTAGCGAAAGGCTTCTTGAAGGGAAAGATGTAACACTGTGAGATGAATTAACAGAACACAGAGCAGTTTCTCAGAAAGCTTCTTTCCAGTTGTGAACGGAAGATATTTCCTTTTTCACCGTAGCCCTCTATGGGCTTCCAAATATCCCTTTGCGAATTCCACAAGAACAGCCTTAGCGAAAGGTTTCTTGAAGGGAAAGATGTAACTCTGTGAGATGAATTAACAGAACACAGAGCAGTTTCTCAGAAGGCTTCTTTCCAGTTTTGAACGGAAGATATTTCCTTTTTCACCATAGCCCTCTATGGGCTTCCAAATATCCCCTTGCCAATTCCACAAGAACAGCCTTAGCGAAAGACTTCTTGAAGGGAAAGATGTAACTCTGTGAGATGAATTAACAGAACACAGAGCAGTTTCTCAGAAAGCTTCTTTAATCTTTTGAACGGAAGATATTTCCTTTTTCACCATAGCCCTCTATGGGCTTCCAAATATCCCTTTGCCAATTCCACAAGAACAGCCTTAGCGAAAGGCTTCTTGAAGGGAAAGATGTAACTCTGTGAGATGAATTAACAGAACACAGAGCAGTTTCCCAGAAAGCTTCTTTCCAGTTTTGAACGGAAGATATTTCCTTTTTCACCATAGCCCTCTATGGGCTTCCAAATATCCCTTTTCCAATTCCACAAGAACAGCCTTAGCGAAAGGCTTCTTGAAGGGAAAGATGTAACTCTGTGAGATGAATTAACAGAACACAGAGCAGTTTCTCCGAAAGCTTCTTTCCAGTTTTGAACGGAAGATATTTCCTTTTTCACCGTAGCCCTCTATGGGCTTCCAAATATCCCTTTGCGAATTCCACAAGAACAGCCTTAGCGAAAGGTTTCTTGAAGGGAAAGATGTAACTCTGTGAGATGAATTAACAGAACACAGAGCAGTTTCTCAGAAAGCTTCTTTCCAGTTTTGAACGGAAGATATTTCCTTTTTCACCATAGCCCTCTAAGGGCTTCCAAATATCCCTTTTCCAATTCCACAAGAACAGCCTTAGCGAAAGGCTTCTTGAAGGGAAAGATGTAACTCTGTGAGATGAATTAACAGAACACAGAGCAGTTTCTCAGAAAGCTTCTTTCCAGTTGTGAACGGAAGATATTTCCTTTTTCTCCGTAGCCCTCTATGGGCTTCCAAATATCCCCTTGCCAATTCCACAAGAACAGCCTTAGCGAAAGACTTCTTGAAGGGAAAGATGTAACTCTGTGAGATGAATTAACAGAACACAGAGCAGTTTCTCAGAAAGTTTCTTTCCACTTTTGAACGGAAGATATTTCCTTTTTTACCATAGCCCTCTATGGGCTTCCAAATATCCCTTTGCCAATTCCACAAGAACAGCCTTAGCGAAAGGCTTCTTGAAGGGAAAGGTGTAACTCTGTGAGATGAATTAGCAGAACACAGAGCAGTTTCCCAGAAAGCTTCTTTCCAGTTTTGAACGGAAGATATTTCCTTTTTCACCATAGCCCTCTATGGGCTTCCAAATATCCCTTTTCCAATTCCACAAGAACAGCCTTAGCGAAAGGCTTCTTGAAGGGAAAGATGTAACTCTGTGAGATGAATTAACAGAACACAGAGCAGTTTCACAGAAAGCTTCTTTCCAGTTTTTAACGGAAGATATTTCCTTTTTCACCGTAGCCCTCTATGGGCTTCCAAATATCCCTTTGCCAATTCCAC
This sequence comes from Chlorocebus sabaeus, assembly GCF_047675955.1. Taxonomy (NCBI): domain Eukaryota; kingdom Metazoa; phylum Chordata; class Mammalia; order Primates; family Cercopithecidae; genus Chlorocebus; species Chlorocebus sabaeus. The sequence goes on from NW_027326835.1 coordinate 680,586, forward strand.
AAGAACAGCCTTAGCGAAAGGCTTCTTGAAGGGAAAGGTGTAACTCTGTGAGATGAATTAGCAGAACACAGAGCAGTTTCCCAGAAAGCTTCTTTCCAGTTTTGAACGGAAGATATTTCCTTTTTCACCATAGCCCTCTATGGGCTTCCAAATATCCCTTTTCCAATTCCACAAGAACAGCCTTAGCGAAAGGCTTCTTGAAGGGAAAGATGTAACTCTGTGAGATGAATTAACAGAACACAGAGCAGTTTCTCAGAAAGCTTCTTTCCAGTTTTGAACGGAAGATAAGTATTTTTTCACCATAGCCCTCTATGGCCTTCCAAATATCCCTTCGCCAATTCCACAAGAACAGCCTTAGCGAAAGGCTTCTTGAAGGGAAAGATGTAACTCTGTGAGATGCATTAACAGAACACAGAGCAGTTTCTCAGAAAGCTTCTTTCCAGTTTTGAACGGAAGATATTTCCTTTTTCACCATAGCCCTCTATGGGCTTCTAAATATCCCTTTTCGAATTCCACAAGAACAGCCTTAGCGAAAGGTTTCTTGAATGGAAAGATGTAACTCTGTGAGATGAATTAACAGAACACAGAGCAGTTTCTCAGAAAGCTTCTTTCCAGTATTGAACGGAAGATATTTTCTTTTTCACCATAGCCCTCTATGGGCTTCCAAATATCCCCTTGCCAATTCCACAAGAACAGCCTTAGCGAAAGGCTTCTTGAAGGGGAAGATGTAACTCTGTGAGATGAATTAACAGAACACAGAGCAGTTTCTCAGAAAGCTTCTTTCCAGTTTTGAACGGAAGATATTTCCTTTTTCACCATAGCCCTCTATGGGCTTCCAAATATCCCTTTGCCAATTCCACAAGAACAGCCTTAGCGAAAGGCTTCTTGAAGGGAAAGATGTAACTCTGTGAGATGAATTAACAGAACACAGAGCAGTTTCTCAGAAAGCTTCTTTCCAGTTTTGAACGGAAGATATTTCCTTTTTCACCATAGCCCTCTATGGGCTTCCAAATATCCCTTTGCGAATTCCACAAGAACAGCCTTAGTGAAAGGCTTCTTGAAGGGAAAGATGTAACTCTGTGAGATGAATTAACAGAACACAGAGCAGTTTCTCAGAAAGCTTCTTTCCAGTTTTGAACGGTAGATAATTCCTTTTTCACCATAGCCCTCTATGGGCTTCCAAATATCCCTTTGCCAATTCCACAAGAACAGCCTTAGCGAAAGGCTTCTTGAAGGGAAAGATGTAACTCTGTGAGATGAATTAACAGAACACAGAGCAGTTTCTCAGAAAGCTTCTTTCCAGTTTTGAACGGAAGATATTTCCTTTTTCACCATAGCCCTGTATGGGCTTCCAAATATCCCTTTGCCAATTCCACAAGAACAGCCTTAGCGAAAGGCTTCTTGAAGGGAAAGATGTAACTCTGTGAGATGAATTAACAGAACACAGAGCAGTTTCTCAGAAAGCTTCTTTCCAGTTTTGAACGGAAGATATTTCCTTTTTCATCATAGCCCTCTATGGGCTTCCAAATATCCCTTTGCGAATTCCACAAGAACAGCCTTAGCGAAAGGTTTCTTGAAGGGAAAGATGTAACTCTGTGAGATGAATTAACAGAACACAGAGCAGTTTCTCAGAAAGCTTCTTTCCAGTTTGGAACGGAAGTTATTTCCTTTTTCACAATAGCCCTCTATGGGCTTCCAAATATCCCCTTGCCAATTCCACAAGAACAGCCTTATCGAAAGACTTCTTGAAGGGAAAGATGTAACTCTGTGAGATGAATTAACAGAACACAGAGCAGTTTCTCAGAAAGCTTCTTTCCAGTTTTGAACGGAAGATATTCCCTTTTTCACCATAGCCCTCTACGGGCTTCCAAATATCCCTTTGCGAATTCCACAAGAACAGCCTTAGCGAAAGGCTTCCTGAAGAGAAAGATGTAACTCTGTTAGATGAATTAACAGAACACAGAGCAGTTTCTCAGAAAGCTTCTTTCCAGTTTTGAACGGAAGATATTTCCTTTTTCACCATAGCCCTCTATGGGCTTCCAAATATCCCTTTGCCAATTCCACAAGAACAGCCTTAGCGAAAGACTTCTTGAAGGGAAAGATGTAACTCTGTGAGATGAATTAACAGAACACAGAGCAGTTTCTCAGAAAGCTTCTTTCCAGTTTTGAACGGAAGATATTTCCTTTTTCACCATAGCCCTCTATGGGCTTCCAAATATCCCTTTGCCAATTCCACAAGAACAGCCTTAGCGAAAGGCTTCTTGAAGGGAAACATGTAACTCTGTGAGATGAATTAACAGAACACAGAGCAGTTTCTCAGAAAGCTTCTTTCCAGTTTTGAACGGAAGATATTTCCTTTTTCACCATAGCCCTCTATGGGATTCCAAATATCCCTTTGCCAATTCCACAAGAACAGCCTTAGCGAAAGGCTTCTTGAAGGGAAAGATGTAACTCTGTGAGATGAATTAACAGAACACAGAGCAGTTTCTCAGAAAGCTTCTTTCCAGTTTTGAACGGAAGATATTTCCTTTTTCACCATAGCCCTCTATGGGCTTCCAAATATCCCTTTTCCAATTCCACAAGAACAGCCTTAGCGAAAGGCTTCTTGAAGGGAAAGATGTAACTCTGTGAGATGAATTAACAGAACACAGAGCAGTTTCTCAGAAAGCTTCTTTCCAGTTTTGAACGGAAGATATTTCCTTTTTCACCATAGCCCTCTATGGGCTTCCAAGTATCCACTTGCCAATTCCACAGAAACAGCTTTAGCGAAAGGTTTTTTGAAAGGAAAGATGTAACACTGTGAGACGAATTAACAGAACACAGAGCAGTTTCTCAGAAAGCTTCTTTCCAGTTTTGAACGGAAGATATTTCCTTTTTCACCATAGCCCTCTATGGGCTTCCAAATATCCCTTTGCCACTTCCACAACAACAGCCTTAGCGAAAGGCTTCTTGAAGGGAAAGATTTAACTCTGTGAGATGAATTAACAGAACATAGAGCAGTTTCTCAGAAAGCTTCTTTCCAGTTTTGAACGGAAGATATTTCCTTTTTCACCATAGCCCTCTATGGGCTTCCAAATATCCCTTTGCGAATTCCACAAGAACAGCCTTAGCGAAAGGCTTCTTGAAGGGAAAGATGTAACTCTGTGAGATGAATTAACAGAACACAGAGCAGTTTCTCAGAAAGCTTCTTTCCAGTTGTGAACGGAAGATATTTCCTTTTTCACCATAGCCCTCTACGGGCTTCCAAATATCCCTTTGCCAATTCCACAAGAATAGCCTTAGCGAAAGGCTTCCTGAAGAGAAAGATGTAACTCTGTGAGATGAATTAACAGAACACAGAGCAGTTTCTCAGAAAGCTTCTTTCCAGTTTTGAACGGAAGATATTTCCTTTTTCACCTTAGCCCTCAATGGGCTTCGAAATATCCCTTTGCCAATTCCACAAGAACAGCCTTAGCGAAAGACTTCTTGAAGGGAAAGATGTAACTCTGTGAGATGAATTAACAGAACACAGAGCAGTTTCTCAGAAAGCTTCTTTCCAGTTTTGAACGGAAGATATTTCCTTTTTCACCATAGCCCTCTATGGGCTTCCAAATATCCCTTTGCCAATTCCACAAGAACAGCCTTAGCGAAAGGCTTCTTGAAGGGAAAGATGTAACTCTGTGAGATGAATTAACAGAACACAGAGCCGTTTCTTAGAAAGCTTCTTTCCAGTTTTGAACGGAAGATATTTCCTTTTTCACCATAGCCCTCTAGAGGCTTCCAAGTATCCCCTAGCCAATTCCACAGAAACAGCTTTAGCGAAAGGTTTCTTGAAAGGAAAGATGTAACACTGTGATACGAATTAACAGAACACAGAGCAGTTTCTCAGAAAGCTTCTTTCCAGTTTTGAACGGAAGATATTTCCTTTTTCACCATAGCCCTCTATGGGCTTCCAAATATCCCTTTTCCAATTCCACAAGAACAACCTTAGCGAAAGGCTTCTTGAAGGGAAAGATTTAACTCTGTGAGATGAATTAGCAGAACACAGAGCAGTTTCTCAGAAAGCTTCTTTCCAGTTTTGAACGGAAGATATTTCCTTTTTCACCATAGCCCTCTATGGGCTTCGAAATATCCCTTTGCGAATTCCACAAGAACAGCCTTAGCGAAAGGTTTCTTGAAGGGAAAGATGTAACTCTGTGAGATGAATTAACAGAACACAGAGCAGTTTCTCAGAAAGCTTCTTTCCAGTTTTGAACGGAAGTTATTTCCTTTTTCACAATAGCCCTCTATGGGCTTCCAAATATCCCCTTGCCAATTCCACAAGAACAGCCTTAGCGAAAGACTTCTTGAAGTGAAAGATGTAACTCTGTGAGATGAATTAACAGAACACAGAGCAGTTTCTCAGAAAGATTCTTTCCAGTTTTGAACGGAAGATATTTCCTTTTTCACCATAGCCCTCTATGGGCTTCCAAATATCCCTTTGCCAATTCCACAAGAACAGCCTTAGCGAAAGGCTTCTTGAAGGGAAAGATGTAACTCTGTGAGATGAATTAACAGAACACAGAGCAGTTTCTCAGAAAGCTTCTTTCCAGTGTTGAACGGAAGATATTTCCTTTTTCACCATAGCCCTCTAAGGGCTTCCAAATATCCCTTTGCGAATTCCACAAGAACAGCCTTAGCGAAAGGCTTCATGAAGGGAAAGATGTAACTCTGTGAGATGAATTAACAGAACACAGAGCAGTTTCTCAGAAAGCTTCTTTCTAGGTTTGAACGGAAGTTATTTCCTTTTTCACCATAGCCCTCTATGGGCTTCCAAATATCCCTTTGCCAATTCCACAAGAACAGCCTTAGCGAAAGGCTTCTTGAAGGGAAAGATGTAACACTGTGAGATGAATTAACAGAACACAGAGCAGTTTCTCAGAAAGCTTCTTTCCAGTTTTGAACGGAAGATATTCCCTTTTTCACCATAGCCCTCTACGGGCTTCCAAATATCCCTTTGCGAATTCCACAAGAACAGCCTTAGCGAAAGGCTTCCTGAAGAGAAAGATGTAACTCTGTTAGATGAATTAACAGAACACAGAGCAGTTTCTCAGAAAGCTTCTTTCCAGTTTTGAACGGAACATATTTCCTTTTTCACCATAGCCCTCTATGGGCTTCCAAATATCCCTTTGCCAATTCCACAAGAACAGCCTTAGCGAAAGACTTCTTGAAGGGAAAGATGTAACTCTGTGAGATGAATTAACAGAACACAGAGCAGTTTCTCAGAAAGCTTCTTTCCAGTTTTGAACGGAAGATATTTCCTTTTTCACCATAGCCCTCTATGGGCTTCCAAATATCCCTTTGCCAATTCCACAAGAACAGCCTTAGCGAAAGGCTTCTTGAAGGGAAAGATGTAACTCTGTGAGATGAATTAACAGAACACAGAGCAGTTTCCCAGAAAGCTTCTTTCCAGTTTTGAACGGAAGATATTTCCTTTTTCACCATAGCCCTCTATGGGCTTCCAAATATCCCTTTGCCAATTCCACAAGAACAGCCTTAGCGAAAGGCTTCTTGAAGGGAAAGATGTAACTCTGTGAGATGAATTAACAGAACACAGAGCAGTTTCTCAGAAAGCTTCTTTCCAGTTTTGAACGGAAGATATTTCCTTTTTCACCATAGCCCTCTATGGGCTTCCAAATATCCCTTTTCGAATTCCACAAGAACAGCCTTAGCGAAAGGTTTCTTGAAGGGAAAGATGTAACTCTGTGAGATGAAATAACAGAACACAGAGCAGTTTCTCAGAAAGCTTCTTTCCAGTTTTGAACGGAAGATATTTCCTTTTTCACCATAGCCCTCTAAGGGCTTCCAAATATCCCCTTGCCAATTCCAGAAGAACAGCCTTAGCGAAAGGCTTCTTGAAGGGAAAGATGTAACTCTGTGAGATGAATTAACAGAACACAGAGCAGTTTCTCAGAAAGCTTCTTTCCAGTTTTGAACGGAAGATATTTCCTTTTTCACCATAGCCCTCTATGGGATTCCAAATATCCCTTTGCCAATTCCACAAGAACAGCTTAGCGAAAGGCTTCCTGAAGGGAAAGATGTAACTCTGTGAGATGAATTAACAGAACACAGAGCAGTTTCTCAGAAAGCTTCTTTCCAGTTTTGAACAGAAGATATTTTCTTTTTCACCATAGCCCTCTATGGGCTTCCAAATATCCCTTTGCCAATTCCACAAGAACAGCCTTAGCGAAAGACTTCTTGAAGGGAAAGATGTAACTCTGTGAGATGAATTAAGAGAACACAGAGCAGTTTCTCAGAAAGCTTCTTTCCAGTTTTGAACGGAAGATATTTCCTTTTTCACAATAGCCCTCTATGGGCTTCCAAATATCCCTTTGCCAATTCCACAAGAACAGCCTTAGCGAAAGGCTTCTTGAAGGGAAAGATGTAACGCTGTGAGATGAATTAACAGAACACAGAGCAGTTTCTCAGAAAGCTTCTTTCCAGTTTTGAACGGAAGATATTTCCTTTTTCACCAGAGCCCTCTATGGGCTTCCAAATATGCCTTTGCCAATTCCACAAGAACAGCCTTAGCGAAAGGCTACTTGAAGGGAAAGATGTAACTCTGTGAGATGAATTAACAGAACACAGAGCAGTTTCTCAGAAAGCTTCTTTCCAGTGTTGAACGGAAGATATTTCCTTTTTCACCATAGCCCTCTATGGGCTTCCAAATATCCGTTTGCCAATTCCACAAGAACAGCCTTAGCGAAAGGCTTCTTGAAGGGAAAGATGTAACTCTGTGAGATGAATTAACAGAACACAGAGCAGTTTCTCAGAAAGCTTCTTTCCAGTTGTGAACGGAAGATATTTCCTTTTTCACCATAGCCCTCTATGGGCTTCCAAATATCCCTTCGCCAATTCCACAAGAACAGCCTTAGCGAAAGGCTTCTTGAAGGGAAAGATGTAACTCTGTGAGATGCATTAACAGAACACAGAGCAGTTTCTCAGAAAGCTTCTTTCCAGTTTTGAACGGAAGATATTTCCTTTTTCACCATAGCCCTCTATGGGCTTCTAAATATCACTTTTCGAATTCCACAAGAACAGCCTTAGCGAAAGGTTTCTTGAATGGAAAGATGTAACTCTGTGAGATGAATTAACAGAACACAGAGCAGTTTCTCAGAAAGCTTCTTTCCAGTTTTGAACGGAAGATATTTCCTTTTTCACCATAGCCCTCTATGGGCTTCCAAATATCCCTTTTCCAATTCCACAAGAACAGCCTTAGCGAAAGGCTTCTTGAAGGGAAAGATGTAACTCTGTGAGATGAATTAACAGAACACAGAGCAGTTTCTCAGAAAGCTTCTTTCCAGTTTTGAACGGAAGATATTTCCTTTTTCACCATAGCCCTCTATGGGCTTCCAAGTATCCACTTGCCAATTCCACAGAAACAGCTTTAGCGAAAGGTTTTTTGAAAGGAAAGATGTAACACTGTGAGACGAATTAACAGAACACAGAGCAGTTTCTCAGAAAGCTTCTTTCCAGTTTTGAACGGAAGATATTTCCTTTTTCACCATAGCCCTCTATGGGCTTCCAAATATCCCTTTGCCACTTCCACAACAACAGCCTTAGCGAAAGGCTTCTTGAAGGGAAAGATTTAACTCTGTGAGATGAATTAACAGAACATAGAGCAGTTTCTCAGAAAGCTTCTTTCCAGTTTTGAACGGAAGATATTTCCTTTTTCACCATAGCCCTCTATGGGCTTCCAAATATCCCTTTGCGAATTCCACAAGAACAGCCTTAGCGAAAGGCTTCTTGAAGGGAAAGATGTAACTCTGTGAGATGAATTAACAGAACACAGAGCAGTTTCTCAGAAAGCTTCTTTCCAGTTGTGAACGGAAGATATTTCCTTTTTCACCATAGCCCTCTACGGGCTTCCAAATATCCCTTTGCCAATTCCACAAGAATAGCCTTAGCGAAAGGCTTCCTGAAGAGAAAGATGTAACTCTGTGAGATGAATTAACAGAACACAGAGCAGTTTCTCAGAAAGCTTCTTTCCAGTTTTGAACGGAAGATATTTCCTTTTTCACCTTAGCCCTCAATGGGCTTCGAAATATCCCTTTGCCAATTCCACAAGAACAGCCTTAGCGAAAGACTTCTTGAAGGGAAAGATGTAACTCTGTGAGATGAATTAACAGAACACAGAGCAGTTTCTCAGAAAGCTTCTTTCCAGTTTTGAACGGAAGATATTTCCTTTTTCACCATAGCCCTCTATGGGCTTCCAAATATCCCTTTGCCAATTCCACAAGAACAGCCTTAGCGAAAGGCTTCTTGAAGGGAAAGATGTAACTCTGTGAGATGAATTAACAGAACACAGAGCCGTTTCTTAGAAAGCTTCTTTCCAGTTTTGAACGGAAGATATTTCCTTTTTCACCATAGCCCTCTAGAGGCTTCCAAGTATCCCCTAGCCAATTCCACAGAAACAGCTTTAGCGAAAGGTTTCTTGAAAGGAAAGATGTAACACTGTGATACGAATTAACAGAACACAGAGCAGTTTCTCAGAAAGCTTCTTTCCAGTTGTGAACGGAAGATATTTCCTTTTTCACCATAGCCCTCTACGGGCTTCCAAATATCCCTTTGCCAATTCCACAAGAACAGCCTTAGCGAAAGGCTTCCTGAAGAGAAAGATGTAACTCTGTGAGATGAATTAACAGAACACAGAGCAGTTTCTCAGAAAGCTTCTTTCCAGTTTTGAACGGAAGATATTTCCTTTTTCACCTTAGCCCTCTATGGGCTTCGAAATATCCCTTTGCCAATTCCACAAGAACAGCCTTAGCGAAAGACTTCTTTAAGGGAAAGATGTAACTCTGTGAGATGAATTAACAGAACACAGAGCAGTTTCTCAGAAAGCTTCTTTCCAGTTTTGAACGGAAGATATTTCCTTTTTCACCATAGCCCTCTATGGGCTTCCAAATATCCCTTAGCCAATTCCACAAGAACAGCCTTAGCGAAAGGCTTCTTGAAGGGAAAGATGTAACACTGTGAGATGAATTAACAGAACACAGAGCAGTTTCTCAGAAAGCTTCTTTCCAGTTGTGAACGGAAGATATTTCCTTTTTCACCGTAGCCCTCTATGGGCTTCCAAATATCCCTTTGCGAATTCCACAAGAACAGCCTTAGCGAAAGGTTTCTTGAAGGGAAAGATGTAACTCTGTGAGATGAATTAACAGAACACAGAGCAGTTTCTCAGAAGGCTTCTTTCCAGTTTTGAACGGAAGATATTTCCTTTTTCACCATAGCCCTCTATGGGCTTCCAAATATCCCCTTGCCAATTCCACAAGAACAGCCTTAGCGAAAGACTTCTTGAAGGGAAAGATGTAACTCTGTGAGATGAATTAACAGAACACAGAGCAGTTTCTCAGAAAGCTTCTTTAATCTTTTGAACGGAAGATATTTCCTTTTTCACCATAGCCCTCTATGGGCTTCCAAATATCCCTTTGCCAATTCCACAAGAACAGCCTTAGCGAAAGGCTTCTTGAAGGGAAAGATGTAACTCTGTGAGATGAATTAACAGAACACAGAGCAGTTTCCCAGAAAGCTTCTTTCCAGTTTTGAACGGAAGATATTTCCTTTTTCACCATAGCCCTCTATGGGCTTCCAAATATCCCTTTTCCAATTCCACAAGAACAGCCTTAGCGAAAGGCTTCTTGAAGGGAAAGATGTAACTCTGTGAGATGAATTAACAGAACACAGAGCAGTTTCTCCGAAAGCTTCTTTCCAGTTTTGAACGGAAGATATTTCCTTTTTCACCGTAGCCCTCTATGGGCTTCCAAATATCCCTTTGCGAATTCCACAAGAACAGCCTTAGCGAAAGGTTTCTTGAAGGGAAAGATGTAACTCTGTGAGATGAATTAACAGAACACAGAGCAGTTTCTCAGAAAGCTTCTTTCCAGTTTTGAACGGAAGATATTTCCTTTTTCACCATAGCCCTCTAAGGGCTTCCAAATATCCCTTTTCCAATTCCACAAGAACAGCCTTAGCGAAAGGCTTCTTGAAGGGAAAGATGTAACTCTGTGAGATGAATTAACAGAACACAGAGCAGTTTCTCAGAAAGCTTCTTTCCAGTTGTGAACGGAAGATATTTCCTTTTTCTCCGTAGCCCTCTATGGGCTTCCAAATATCCCCTTGCCAATTCCACAAGAACAGCCTTAGCGAAAGACTTCTTGAAGGGAAAGATGTAACTCTGTGAGATGAATTAACAGAACACAGAGCAGTTTCTCAGAAAGTTTCTTTCCACTTTTGAACGGAAGATATTTCCTTTTTTACCATAGCCCTCTATGGGCTTCCAAATATCCCTTTGCCAATTCCACAAGAACAGCCTTAGCGAAAGGCTTCTTGAAGGGAAAGGTGTAACTCTGTGAGATGAATTAGCAGAACACAGAGCAGTTTCCCAGAAAGCTTCTTTCCAGTTTTGAACGGAAGATATTTCCTTTTTCACCATAGCCCTCTATGGGCTTCCAAATATCCCTTTTCCAATTCCACAAGAACAGCCTTAGCGAAAGGCTTCTTGAAGGGAAAGATGTAACTCTGTGAGATGAATTAACAGAACACAGAGCAGTTTCACAGAAAGCTTCTTTCCAGTTTTTAACGGAAGATATTTCCTTTTTCACCGTAGCCCTCTACGGGCTTCCAAATATCCCTTTGCGAATTCCACAAGAACAGCCTTAGCGAAAGGTTTCTTGATGGGAAAGATGTAACTCTGTGAGATGAATTAACAGAACACAGAGCAGTTTCTCAGAAAGCTTCTTTCCAGTTTTGAACGGAAGATATTTCTTTTTTCACCATAGCCCTCTGTGGGCTTCCAAATATCCCCTTGCCAATTACACAAGAACAGACTTAGCGAAAGACTTCTTGAAGGGAAAGATGTAACTCTGTGAGATGAATTAACAGAACACAGAGCAGTTTCTCAGAAAGCTTCTTTCCACTTTTGAACGGAAGATATTTCCTTTTTCACCATAGCCCTCTATGGGCTTCCAATTATCCCTTTGCCAATTCCACAAGAACACCCTTAGCGAAAGGCTTCTTGAAGGGAAAGATGTAACTCTGTGAGATGAATTAACAGAACACAGAGCAGTTTCTCAGAAAGCTTCTTTCCAGTTTTGAACGGAAGATATTTCCTTTTTCCCCATAGCCCTCTATGGGCTTCCAAATATCCCTTTGCGAATTCCACAAGAACAGCCTTAGCGAAAGGCTTCATGAAGGGAAAGATGTAACTCTGTGAGATGAATTAACAGAACACAGAGCAGTTTCTCAGAAAGCTTCTTTCCACTTTTGAACGGAAGATATTTCCTTTTTCACCATAGCCCTCTATGGGCTTCCAAATATCCCTTTGCCAATTCCACAAGACCAGCCTTAGCGAAAGGCTTCTTGAAGGGAAAGATGTAACTCTGTGAGATGAATTAACAGAACACAGAGCAGTTTCTCAGAAAGCTTCTTTCCAGTTTTGAACGGAAGATATTTCCTTTTTCACCATAGCCCTCTATGGGCTTCCAAATATCCCTTTGCCAATTCCACAAGAACAGCCTTAGCGAAAGGCTTCTTGAAGGGAAAGATGTAACTCTGTGAGATGAATTAACAGAACACAGAGCAGTTTCTCAGAAAGCTTCTTTCCAGTTTTGAACGGAAGATATTTCCTTTTTCACCATAGCCCTCTATGGGCTTCCAAATATCCCTTTGCCAATTCCACAAGAACAGCCTTAGCGAAAGGCTTCTTGAAGGGAAAGATATAACTCTCTGAGATGAATTAACAGAACACAGAGCAGTTTCTCAGAAAGCTTCTTTCCAGTTTTGAACGGAAGATATTTCCTTTTTTACCATAGCCCTCTATGGGCTTCCAAATATCCCTTTGCCAATTCCACAAGAACAGCCTTAGCGAAAGGCTTCTTGAAGGGAAAGATGTAACTCTGTGAGATGAATTAACAGAACACAGAGCAGTTTCTCAGAAAGCTTCTTTCCAGTTTTGTATGGAAGATATTTGTTTTTCACCATAGCCCTCTATGGGCTTCCAAGTATTCCCTTGCCAATTCCACAGAAACAGCTTTAGCGAAAGGTTTCTTGAAAGGAAAGATGTAACACTGTGAGACGAATTAACAGAACACAGAACAGTTTCTCAGAAAGCTTCATTCCAGTTTTGAACGAAAGATATTTCCTTTTTCACCATAGCCCTCTAGGGGCTTCCAAATATCCCTTTGCCAATTCCACAAGAACAGCCTTAGCGAAAGGCTTCTTGAAGGGAAAGATGTAACTCTGTGAGATGAATTAACAGAACACAGAGCAGTTTCTCAGAAAGCTTCTTTCCAGTTTTGAACGGATGATACTTCCTTTTTCACCATAGCCCTCTATGGGCTTCCAATTATCCCTTTGCCAATTCCACAAGACCAGCCTTAGCGAAAGGCTTCTTGAAGGGAAAGATGTAACTTTGTGAGATGAATTAACAGAACACAGAGCAGTTTCTCAGAAAGCTTCTTTCCAGTTTTGAACGGAAGTTATTTCCTTTTTCACCATAGCCCTCTATGGGCTTCCAAATATCCCTTTGCCAATTCCACAAGAACAGCCTTAGCGAAAGGCTTCTTGAAGGGAAAGATGTAACTCTGTGAGATGAATTAACAGAACACAGAGCAGTTTCTCAGAAAGCTTCTTTCCAGTTTTGAACGGAAGATATTTGTTTTTCACCATAGCCCTCTATGGGCTTCCAAATATCCCTTCGCCAATTCCACAAGAACAGCCTTAGCGAAAGGCTTCTTGAAGGGAAAGATGTAACACTGTGAGACGAATTAACAGAACACAGAACAGTTTCTGAGAAAGCTTCTTTCCAGTTTTGAACGAAAGATATTTCCTTTTTCATCATAGCCCTCTAGGGGCTTCCAAATATCCCTTTGCCAATTCCACAAGAACAGCCTTAGCGAAAGGCTTCTTGAAGGGAAAGATGTAACTCTGTGAGATGAATTAGCAGAACACAGAGCAGTTTCTCAGAAAGCTTCTTTCCAGTTTTGAACGGAAGATATTTCCTTTTTCACCATAGCCCTCTATGGGCTTCGAAATATCCCTTTGCGAATTCCACAAGAACAGCCTTAGCGAAAGGTTTCTTGAAGGGAAAGATGTAACTCTGTGAGATGAATTAACAGAACACAGAGCAGTTTCTCAGAAAGCTTCTTTCCAGTTTTGAACGGAAGTTATTTCCTTTTTCACAATAGCCCTCTATGGGCTTCCAAATATCCCCTTGCCAATTCCACAAGAACAGCCTTAGCGAAAGACTTCTTGAAGGGAAAGATGTAACTCTGTGAGATGAATTAACAGAACACAGAGCAGTTTCTCAGAAAGCTTCTTTCCAGTTTTGAACGGAAGATATTTCCTTTTTCACCATAGCCCTCTATGGGCTTCCAAATATCCCTTTGCCAATTCCACAAGAACAGCCTTAGCGAAAGGCTTCTTGAAGGGAAAGATGTAACTCTGTGAGATGAATTAACAGAACACAGAGCAGTTTCTCAGAAAGCTTCTTTCCAGTGTTGAACGGAAGATATTTCCTTTTTCACCATAGCCCTCTATGGGCTTCCAAATATCCCTTTGCGAATTCCACAAGAACAGCCTTAGCGAAAGGCTTCATGAAGGGAAAGATGTAACTCTGTGAGATGAATTAACAGAACACAGAGCAGTTTCTCAGAAAGCTTCTTTCTAGGTTTGAACGGAAGTTATTTCCTTTTTCACCATAGCCCTCTATGGGCTTCCAAATATCCCTTTGCCAATTCCACAAGAACAGCCTTAGCGAAAGGCTTCTTGAAGGGAAAGATGTAACACTGTGAGATGAATTAACAGAACACAGAGCAGTTTCTCAGAAAGCTTCTTTCCAGTTTTGAACGGAAGATATTCCCTTTTTCACCATAGCCCTCTACGGGCTTCCAAATATCCCTTTGCGAATTCCACAAGAACAGCCTTAGCGAAAGGCTTCCTGAAGAGAAAGATGTAACTCTGTTAGATGAATTAACAGAACACAGAGCAGTTTCTCAGAAAGCTTCTTTCCAGTTTTGAACGGAACATATTTCCTTTTTCACCATAGCCCTCTATGGGCTTCCAAATATCCCTTTGCCAATTCCACAAGAACAGCCTTAGCGAAAGGCTTCTTGAAGGGAAAGATGTAACTCTGTGAGATGAATTAACAGAACACAGAGCAGTTTCTCAGAAAGCTTCTTTCCAGTTTTGAACGGAAGATATTTCCTTTTTCACCATAGCCCTCTATGGGCTTCCAAATATCCCTTTGCCAATTCCACAAGAATAGCCTTAGCGAAAGGCTTCTTGAAGGGAAAGATATAACTCTCTGAGATGAATTAACAGAACACAGAGCAGTTTCTCAGAAAGCTTCTTTCCAGTTTTGAACGGAAGATATTTCCTTTTTCACCATAGCCCTCTAGGGGCTTCCAAGTATCCCCTAGCCAATTCCACAGAAACAGCTTCAGCGAAAGGTTTCTTGAAAGGAAAGATGTAACACTGTGATACGAATTAACAGAACACAGAGCAGTTTCTCAGAAAGCTTCTTTCCAGTTGTGAACGGAAGATATTTCCTTTTTCACCATAGCCCTCTACGGGCTTCCAAATATCCCTTTGCCAATTCCACAAGAACAGCCTTAGCGAAAGGCTTCCTGAAGAGAAAGATGTAACTCTGTGAGATGAATTAACAGAACACAGAGCAGTTTCTCAGAAAGCTTCTTTCCAGTTTTGAACGGAAGATATTTCCTTTTTCACCTTAGCCCTCTATGGGCTTCGAAATATCCCTTTGCCAATTCCACAAGAACAGCCTTAGCGAAAGACTTCTTTAAGGGAAAGATGTAACTCTGTGAGATGAATTAACAGAACACAGAGCAGTTTCTCAGAAAGCTTCTTTCCAGTTTTGAACGGAAGATATTTCCTTTTTCACCATAGACCTCTATGGGCTTCCAAATATCCCTTAGCCAATTCCACAAGAACAGACTTAGCGAAAGGCTTCTTGAAGGGAAAGATGTAACACTGTGAGATGAATTAACAGAACACAGAGCAGTTTCTCAGAAAGCTTCTTTCCAGTTGTGAACGGAAGATATTTCCTTTTTCACCGTAGCCCTCTATGGGCTTCCAAATATCCCTTTGCGAATTCCACAAGAACAGCCTTAGCGAAAGGTTTCTTGAAGGGAAAGATGTAACTCTGTGAGATGAATTAACAGAACACAGAGCAGTTTCTCAGAAGGCTTCTTTCCAGTTTTGAACGGAAGATATTTCCTTTTTCACCATAGCCCTCTATGGGCTTCCAAATATCCCCTTGCCAATTCCACAAGAACAGCCTTAGCGAAAGACTTCTTGAAGGGAAAGATGTAACTCTGTGAGATGAATTAACAGAACACAGAGCAGTTTCTCAGAAAGCTTCTTTCCTCTTTTGAACGGAAGATATTTCCTTTTTCACCATAGCCCTCTATGGGCTTCCAAATATCCCTTTGCCAATTCCACAAGAACAGCCTTAGCGAAAGGCTTCTTGAAGGGAAAGATGTAACTCTGTGAGATGAATTAACAGAACACAGAGCAGTTTCCCAGAAAGCTTCTTTCCAGTTTTGAACGGAAGATATTTCCTTTTTCACCATAGCCCTCTATGGGCTTCCAAATATCCCTTTTCCAATTCCACAAGAACAGCCTTAGCGAAAGGCTTCTTGAAGGGAAAGATGTAACTCTGTGAGATGAATTAACAGAACACAGAGCAGTTTCTCAGAAAGCTTCTTTCCAGTTTTGAACGGAAGATATTTCCTTTTTCACCGTAGCCCTCTATGGGCTTCCAAATATCCCTTTGCGAATTCCACAAGAACAGCCTTAGCGAAAGGTTTCTTGAAGGGAAAGATGTAACTCTGTGAGATGAATTAACAGAACACAGAGCAGTTTCTCAGAAAGCTTCTTTCCAGTTTTGAACGGAAGATATTTCCTTTTTCACCATAGCCCTCTAAGGGCTTCCAAATATCCCTTTTCCAATTCCACAAGAACAGCCTTAGCGAAAGGCTTCTTGAAGGGAAAGATGTAACTCTGTGAGATGAATTAACAGAACACAGAGCAGTTTCTCAGAAAGCTTCTTTCCAGTTGTGAACGGAAGATATTTCCTTTTTCACCGTAGCCCTCTATGGGCTTCCAAATATCCCCTTGCCAATTCCACAAGAACAGCCTTAGCGAAAGACTTCTTGAAGGGAAAGATGTAACTCTGTGAGATGAATTAACAGAACACAGAGCAGTTTCTCAGAAAGTTTCTTTCCACTTTTGAACGGAAGATATTTCCTTTTTTACCATAGCCCTCTATGGGCTTCCAAATATCCCTTTGCCAATTCCACAAGAACAGCCTTAGCGAAAGGCTTCTTGAAGGGAAAGATGTAACTCTGTGAGATGAATTAGCAGAACACAGAGCAGTTTCCCAGAAAGCTTCTTTCCAGTTTTGAACGGAAGATATTTCCTTTTTCACCATAGCCCTCTATGGGCTTCCAAATATCCCTTTTCCAATTCCACAAGAACAGCCTTAGCGAAAGGCTTCTTGAAGGGAAAGATGTAACTCTGTGAGATGAATTAACAGAACACAGAGCAGTTTCACAGAAAGCTTCTTTCCAGTTTTTAACGGAAGATATTTCCTTTTTCACCGTAGCCCTCTACGGGCTTCCAAATATCCCTTTCGAATTCCACAAGAACAGCCTTAGCGAAAGGTTTCTTGAAGGGAAAGATGTAACTCTGTGAGATGAATTAACAGAACACAGAGCAGTTTCTCAGAAAGCTTCTTTCCAGTTTTGAACGGAAGATATTTCTTTTTTCACCATAGCCCTCTGTGGGCTTCCAAATATCCCCTTGCCAATTACACAAGAACAGACTTAGCAAAAGACTTCTTGAAGGGAAAGATGTAACTCTGTGAGATGAATTAACAGAACACAGAGCAGTTTCTCAGAAAGCTTCTTTCCACTTTTGAACGGAAGATATTTCCTTTTTCACCATAGCCCTCTATGGGCTTCCAATTATCCCTTTGCCAATTCCACAAGAACACCCTTAGCGAAAGGCTTCTTGAAGGGAAAGATGTAACTCTGTGAGATGAATTAACAGAACACAGAGCAGTTTCTCAGAAAGCTTCTTTCCAGTTTTGAACGGAAGATATTTCCTTTTTCCCCATAGCCCTCTATGGGCTTCCAAATATCCCTTTGCGAATTCCACAAGAACAGCCTTAGCGAAAGGCTTCATGAAGGGAAAGATGTAACTCTGTGAGATGAATTAACAGAACACAGAGCAGTTTCTCAGAAAGCTTCTTTCCACTTTTGAACGGAAGATATTTCCTTTTTCACCATAGCCCTCTATGGGCTTCCAAATATCCCTTTGCCAATTCCACAAGACCAGCCTTAGCGAAAGGCTTCTTGAAGGGAAAGATGTAACTCTGTGAGATGAATTAACAGAACACAGAGCAGTTTCTCAGAAAGCTTCTTTCCAGTTTTGAACGGAAGATATTTCCTTTTTCACCATAGCCCTCTATGGGCTTCCAAATATCCCTTTGCCAATTCCACAAGAACAGCCTTAGCGAAAGGCTTCTTGAAGGGAAAGATGTAACTCTGTGAGATGAATTAACAGAACACAGAGCAGTTTCTCAGAAAGCTTCTTTCCAGTTTTGAACGGAAGATATTTCCTTTTTCACCATAGCCCTCTATGGGCTTCCAAATATCCCTTTGCCAATTCCACAAGAACAGCCTTAGCGAAAGGCTTCTTGAAGGGAAAGATATAACTCTCTGAGATGAATTAACAGAACACAGAGCAGTTTCTCAGAAAGCTTCTTTCCAGTTTTGAACGGAAGATATTTCCTTTTTTACCATAGCCCTCTATGGGCTTCCAAATATCCCTTTGCCAATTCCACAAGAACAGCCTTAGCGAAAGGCTTCTTGAAGGGAAAGATGTAACTCTGTGAGATGAATTAACAGAACACAGAGCAGTTTCTCAGAAAGCTTCTTTCCAGTTTTGTACGGAAGATATTTGTTTTTCACCATAGCCCTCTATGGGCTTCCAAGTATCCCCTTGCCAATTCCACAGAAACAGCTTTAGCGAAAGGTTTCTTGAAAGGAAAGATGTAACACTGTGAGACGAATTAACAGAACACAGAACAGTTTCTCAGAAAGCTTCATTCCAGTTTTGAACGAAAGATATTTCCTTTTTCACCATAGCCCTCTAGGGGCTTCCAAATATCCCTTTGCCAATTCCACAAGAACAGCCTTAGCGAAAGGCTTCTTGAAGGGAAAGATGTAACTCTGTGAGATGAATTAACAGAACACAGAGCAGTTTCTCAGAAAGCTTCTTTCCAGTTTTGAACGGATGATACTTCCTTTTTCACCATAGCCCTCTATGGGCTTCCAAATATCCCTTTGCCAATTCCACAAGACCAGCCTTAGCGAAAGGCTTCTTGAAGGGAAAGATGTAAGTTTGTGAGATGAATTAACAGAACACAGAGCAGTTTCTCAGAAAGCTTCTTTCCAGTTTTGAACGGAAGATATTTCCTTTTTCACCATAGCCCTCTATGGGCTTCCAAATATCCCTTTGCCAATTCCACAAGAACAGCCTTAGCGAAAGGCTTCTTGAAGGGAAAGATGTAACTCTGTGAGATGAATTAACAGAACACAGAGCAGTTTCTCAGAAAGCTTCTTTCCAGTTTTGAACGGAAGATATTTCCTTTTTCACCATAGCCCTCTATGGGCTTCCAAATATCCCTTTGCCAATTCCACAAGAACAGCCTTAGCGAAAGGCTTCCTGAAGAGAAAGATGTAACTCTGTGAGATGAATTAACAGAACACAGAGCAGTTTCTCAGAAAGCTTCTTTCCAGTTTTGAACGGAAGATATTTCCTTTTTCACCATAGCCCTCTATGGGCTTCCAAATATCCCTTTGCCAATTCCACAAGAACAGCCTTAGCGAAAGACTTCTTGAAGGGAAAGATGTAACTCTGTGAGATGAATTAACAGAACACAGAGCAGTTTCTCAGAAAGCTTCTTTCCAGTTTTGAACGGAAGATATTTCCTTTTTCACCATAGCCCTCTATGGGCTTCCAAATATCCCTTTGCCAATTCCACAAGAACAGCCTTAGCGAAAGGCTTCTTGAAGGGAAACATGTAACTCTGTGAGATGAATTAACAGAACACAGAGCAGTTTCTCAGAAAGCTTCTTTCCAGTTTTGAACGGAAGATATTTCCTTTTTCACCATAGCCCTCTATGGGATTCCAAATATCCCTTTGCCAATTCCACAAGAACAGCCTTAGCGAAAGGCTTCTTGAAGGGAAAGATGTAACTCTGTGAGATGAATTAACAGAACACAGAGCAGTTTCCCAGAAAGCTTCTTTCCAGTTTTGAACGGAAGATATTTCCTTTTTCACCATAGCCCTCTATGGGCTTCCAAATATCCCTTTGCCAATTCCACAAGAACAGCCTTAGCGAAAGGCTTCTTGAAGGGAAAGATGTAACTCTGTGAGATGAATTAACAGAACACAGAGCAGTTTCTCAGAAAGCTTCTTTCCAGTTTTGAACGGAAGATATTTCCTTTTTCACCATAGCCCTCTATGGGCTTCCAAGTATCCACTTGCCAATTCCACAGAAACAGCTTTAGCGAAAGGTTTTTTGAAAGGAAAGATGTAACACTGTGAGACGAACTAAGAGAACACAGAGCAGTTTCTCAGAAAGCTTCTTTCCAGTTTTGAACGGAAGATATTTCCTTTTTCACCATAGCCCTCTATGGGCTTCCAAATATCCCTTTGCCACTTCCACAAGAACAGCCTTAGCCAAAGGCTTCTTGAAGGGAAAGATTTAACTCTGTGAGATGAATTAACAGAACATAGAGCAGTTTCTCAGAAAGCTTCTTTCCAGTTTTGAACTGAAGATATTTCCTTTTTCTCCATTGCCCTCCATGGGCTTCCAAATATCCCTTTGCGAATTCCACAAGAACAGGCTTAGCGAAAGGCTTCTTGAAGGGAAAGATGTAACTCTGTGAGATGAATTAACAGAACACAGAGCAGTTTCTCAGAAAGCTTCTTTCCAGTTTTGAACGGAAGATATTTCCTTTCTCACCATATCCCTCTATAGGCTTCCAAATATCCCTTTGCCAATTCCACAAGAACAGCCTTAGCGAAAGGCTTCTTGAAGGGAAAGATGCAACTCTGTGAGATGAATTAACAGAACACAGAGCAGTTTCTCAGAAAGCTTCTTTCCAGTGTTGAACGGAAGATATTCCCTTTTTCACCATAGCCCTCTATGGGCTTCCAAATATCCCTTTGCCAATTCCACAAGAACAGCCTTAGCGAAAGGCTTCTTGAAGGGAAAGATGTAACTCTGTGAGATGAATTAACAGACCACAGAGCAGTTTCTCAGAAAGCTTCTTTCCAGTTTTGAACGGAAGGTATTTCCTTTTTCACCATAGCCCTCTATGGGCTTCCAAATATCCCTTTGCCAATTCCACAAGAACAGCCTTAGCGAAAGGCTTCTTGAGGGGAAAGATGTAACTCTGTGAGATGAATTAACGGAACACAGAGCAGTTTCTCAGAAAGCTTCTTTCCAGTTTTGAACGGAAGATATTTCCTTTTTCACCATAGCCCTCTATGGCCTTCCAAATATCCCTTTGCCAATTCCACAAGAACAGCCTTAGCGAAAGGCTTCTTGAAGGGAAAGATGTAACTCTGTGAGATGAATTAACAGAACACAGAGCAGTTTCCCGGAAAGCTTCTTTCCAGTTTTGAACGTTAGATATTTCCTTTTTCACCATGGCCCTCTATGGGCTTCCAAATATCCCTTTGCCAATTCCACAAGAACAGCCTTAGCGAAAGACTTCTTGAAGGGAAAGATGTAACTCTGTGAGATGAATTAACAGAACACAGAGCAGTTTCTCAGAAAGCTTCTTTCCAGTTTTGAACGGAAGATATTTCCTTTTTCACCATAGCCCTCTATGGGCTTCCAAATATCCCTTTGCGAATTCCACAAGAACAGCCTTAGCGAAAGGCTTCTTGAAGGGAAAGATGTAACTCTGTGAGATGAATTAACAGAACACAGAGCAGTTTCTCAGAAAGCTTCTTTCCAGTTGTGAACGGAAGATATTTCCTTTTTCACCATAGCCCTCTACGGGCTTCCAAATATCCCTTTGCCAATTCCACAAGAACAGCCTTAGCGAAAGGCTTCCTGAAGAGAAAGATGTAACTCTGTGAGATGAATTAACAGAACACAGAGCAGTTTCTCAGAAAGCTTCTTTCCAGTTTTGAACGGAAGATATTTCCTTTTTCACCTTAGCCCTCTATGGGCTTCGAAATATCCCTTTGCCAATTCCACAAGAACAGCCTTAGCGAAAGACTTCTTGAAGGAAAAGATATAACTCTGTGAGATGAATTAACAGAACACAGAGCAGTTTCTCAGAAAGCTTCTTTCCAGTTTTGAACGGAAGATATTTCCTTTTTCACCATAGCCCTCTATGGGCTTCCAAATATCCCTTTGCCAATTCCACAAGAACAGCCTTAGCGAAAGGCTTCTTGAAGGGAAAGATGTAACTCTGTGAGATGAATTAACAGAACACAGAGCCGTTTCTTAGAAAGCTTCTTTCCAGTTTTGAACGGAAGATATTTCCTTTTTCACCATAGCCCTCTAGAGGCTTCCAAGTATCCCCTAGCCAATTCCACAGAAACAGCTTTAGCGAAAGGTTTCTTGAAAGGAAAGATGTAACACTGTGATACGAATTAACAGAACACAGAGCAGTTTCTCAGAAAGCTTCTTTCCAGTTTTGAACGGAAGATATTTCCTTTTTCACCATAGCCCTCTATGGGCTTCCAAATATCCCTTTTCCAATTCCACAAGAACAGCCTTAGCGAAAGGCTTCTTGAAGGGAAAGATGTAACTCTGTGAGATGAATTAGCAGAACACAGAGCAGTTTCTCAGAAAGCTTCTTTCCAGTTTTGAACGGAAGATATTTCCTTTTTCACCATAGCCCTCTATGGGCTTCCAAATATCCCTTTGCGAATTCCACAAGAACAGCCTTAGCGAAAGGTTTCTTGAAGGGAAAGATGTAACTCTGTGAGATGAATTAACAGAACACAGAGCAGTTTCTCAGAAAGCTTCTTTCCAGTTTTGAACGGAAGTTATTTCCTTTTTCACAATAGCCCTCTATGGGCTTCCAAATATCCCCTTGCCAATTCCACAAGAACAGCCTTAGCGAAAGACTTCTTGAAGGGAAAGATGTAACTCTGTGAGATGAATTAACAGAACACAGAGCAGTTTCTCAGAAAGATTCTTTCCAGTTTTGAACGGAAGATATTTCCTTTTTCACCATAGCCCTCTATGGGCTTCCAAATATCCCTTTGCCAATTCCACAAGAACAGCCTTAGCGAAAGGCTTCTTGAAGGGAAAGATGTAACTCTGTGAGATGAATTAACAGAACACAGAGTAGTTTCTCAGAAAGCTTCTTTCCAGTGTTGAACGGAAGATATTTCCTTTTTCACCATAGCCCTCTATGGGCTTCCAAATATCCCTTTGCGAATTCCACAAGAACAGCCTTAGCGAAAGGCTTCATGAAGGGAAAGATGTAACTCTGTGAGATGAATTAACAGAACACAGAGCAGTTTCTCAGAAAGCTTCTTTCTAATTTTGAACGGAAGTTATTTCCTTTTTCACCATAGCCCTCTATGGGCTTCCAAATATCCCTTTGCCAATTCCACAAGAACAGCCTTAGAGAAAGGCTTCTTGAAGGGAAAGATGTAACACTGTGAGATGAATTAACAGAACACAGAGCAGTTTCTCAGAAAGCTTCTTTCCAGTTTTGAACGGAAGATATTCCCTTTTTCACCATAGCCCTCTACGGGCTTCCAAGTATCCCTTTGCGAATTCCACAAGAACAGCCTTAGCGAAGGGCTTCCTGAAGAGAAAGATGTAACTCTGTTAGATGAATTAACAGAACACAGAGCAGTTTCTCAGAAAGCTTCTTTCCAGTTTTGAACGGAACATATTTCCTTTTTCACCATAGCCCTCTATGGGCTTCCAAATATCCCTTTGCCAATTCCACAAGAACAGCCTTAGCGAAAGACTTCTTGAAGGGAAAGATGTAACTCTGTGAGATGAATTAACAGAACACAGAGCAGTTTCTCAGAAAGCTTCTTTCCAGTTTTGAACGGAAGATATTTCCTTTTTCACCATAGCCCTCTATGGGCTTCCAAATATCCATTTGCCAATTCCACAAGAACAGCCTTAGCGAAAGGCTTCTTGAAGGGAAACATGTAACTCTGTGAGATGAATTAACAGAACACAGAGCAGTTTCTCAGAAAGCTTCTTTCCAGTTTTGAACGGAAGATATTTCCTTTTTCACCATAGCCCTCTATGGGCTTCCAAATATCCCTTTGCCAATTCCACAAGAACAGCCTTAGCGAAAGGCTTCTTGAAGGGAAAGATGTAACTCTGTGAGATGAATTAACAGAACACAGAGCAGTTTCCCAGAAAGCTTCTTTCCAGTTTTGAACGGAAGATATTTCCTTTTTCACCATAGCCCTCTATGGGCTTCCAAATATCCCTTTGCCAATTCCACAAGAACAGCCTTAGCGAAAGGCTTCTTGAAGGGAAAGATGTAACTCTGTGAGATGAATTAACAGAACACAGAGCAGTTTCTCAGAAAGCTTCTTTCCAGTTTTGAACGGAAGATATTTCCTTTTTCACCATAGCCCTCTATGGGCTTCCAAATATCCCTTTTCGAATTCCACAAGAACAGCCTTAGCGAAAGGTTTCTTGAAGGGAAAGATGTAACTCTGTGAGATGAAATAACAGAACACAGAGCAGTTTCTCAGAAAGCTTCTTTCCAGTTTTGAACGGAAGATATTTCCTTTTTCACCATAGCCCTCTATGGATTTCCAAATATCCCCTTGCCAATTCCATAAGAACAGCCTTAGCGAAAGGCTTCTTGAAGGGAAAGATGTAACTCTGTGAGATGAATTAACAGAACACAGAGCAGTTTCTCAGAAAGCTTCTTTCCAGTTTTGAACGGAAGATATTTCCTTTTTCACCATAGCCCTCTATGGGCTTCCAAATATCCCTTTGCCAATTCCACAAGAACAGCCTTAGCGAAAGGCTTCCTGAAGGGAAAGATGTAACTCTGTGAGATGAATTAACAGAACACAGAGCAGTTTCTCAGAAAGCTTCTTTCCAGTTTTGAACGGAAGATATTTTCTTTTTCACCATAGCCCTCTATGGGCTTCCAAATATCCCTTTGCCAATTCCACAAGAACAGCCTTAGCGAAAGACTTCTTGAAGGGAAAGATGTAACTCTGTGAGATGAATTAAGAGAACACAGAGCAGTTTCTCAGAAAGCTTCTTTCCAGTTTTGAACGGAAGATATTTCCTTTTTCACAATAGCCCTCTATGGGCTTCCAAATATCCCTTTGCCAATTCCACAAGAACAGCCTTAGCGAAAGGCTTCTTGAAGGGAAACATGTAACTCTGTGAGATGAATTAACAGAACACAGAGCAGTTTCTCAGAAAGCTTCTTTCCAGTTTTGAACGGAAGATATTTCCTTTTTCACCATAGCCCTCTATGGGCTTCCAAATATCCCTTTGCCAATTCCACAAGAACAGCCTTAGCGAAAGGCTTCTTGAAGGGAAAGATGTAACTCTGTGAGATGAATTAACAGAACACAGAGCAGTTTCTCAGAAAGCTTCTTTCCAGTTTTGAATGGAAGATATTTCCTTTTTCACCATAGCCCTCTATGGGCTTCCAAATATCCCTTTGCCAATTCCACAAGAATAGCCTTAGCGAAAGGCTTCTTGAAGGGAAAGATATAACTCTCTGAGATGAATTAACAGAACACAGAGCAGTTTCTCAGATAGCTTCTTTCCAGTTTTGAACGGAAGATAATTCCTTTTTCACCATAGCCCTCTATGGGCTTCCAAATATCCCTTTGCCAATTCCACAAGAACAGCCTTAGCGAAAGGCTTCTTGAAGGGAAAGATGTAACTCTGTGAGATGAATTAAGAGAACACAGAGCCGTTTCTCAGAAAGCTTCTTTCCAGTTTTGAACGGAAGATATTTCCTTTTTCACCATAGCCCTCTAGGGGCTTCCAAGTATCCCCTAGCCAATTCCACAGAAACAGCTTTAGCGAAAGGTTTCTTGAAAGGAAAGATGTAACACTGTGATACGAATTAACAGAACACAGAGCAGTTTCTCAGAAAGCTTCTTTCCAGTTTTGAACGGAAGATATTTCCTTTTTCACCATAGCCCTCTATGGGCTTCCAAATATCCCTTTTCCAATTCCACAAGAACAGCCTTAGCGAAAGGCTTCTTGAAGGGAAAGATGTAACTCTGTGAGATGAATTAACAGAACACAGAGCAGTTTCTCAGAAAGCTTCTTTCCAGTTTTGAACGGAAGATATTTCCTTTTTCACCATAGCCCTCTATGGGCTTCCAAATATCCCTTTGCGAATTCCACAAGAACAACCTTAGCGAAAGGTTTCTTGAAGGGAAAGATGTAACTCTGTGAGATGAATTAAGAGAACACAGAGCAGTTTCTCAGAAAGCTTCTTTCCAGTTTTGAACGGAAGTTATTTCCTTTTTCACAATAGCCCTCTATGGGCTTCCAAATATCCCCTTGCCAATTCCACAAGAACAGCCTTAGCGAAAGACTTCTTGAAGGGAAAGATGTAACTCTGTGAGATGAATTAACAGAACACAGAGCAGTTTCTCAGAAAGCTTCTTTCCAGTTTTGAATGGAAGATATTCCCTTTTTCACCATAGCCCTCTACGGGCTTCCAAATATCCCTTTGCGAATTCCACAAGAACAGCCTTAGCGAAAGGCTTCCTGAAGAGAAAGATGTAACTCTGTTAGATGAATTAACAGAACACAGAGCAGTTTCTCAGAAAGCTTCTTTCCAGTTTTGAACGGAAGATATTTCCTTTTTCACCATAGCCCTCTATGGGCTTCCAAATATCCCTTTGCCAATTCCACAAGAACAGCCTTAGCGAAAGACTTCTTGAAGGGAAAGATGTAACTCTGTGAGATGAATTAACAGAACACAGAGCAGTTTCTCAGAAAGCTTCTTTCCAGTTTTGAACGGAAGATATTTCCTTTTTCACCATAGCCCTCTATGGGCTTCCAAATATCCCTTTGCCAATTCCACAAGAACAGCCTTAGCGAAAGGCTTCTTGAAGGGAAACATGTAACTCTGTGAGATGAATTAACAGAACACAGAGCAGTTTCTCAGAAAGCTTCTTTCCAGTTTTGAACGGAAGATATTTCCTTTTTCACCATAGCCCTCTATGGGCTTCCAAATATCCCTTTGCCAATTCCACAAGAACAGCCTTAGCGAAAGGCTTCTTGAAGGGAAAGATGTAACTCTGTGAGATGAATTAACAGAACACAGAGCAGTTTCCCAGAAAGCTTCTTTCCAGTTTTGAACGGAAGATATTTCCTTTTTCACCATAGCCCTCTATGGGCTTCCAAATATCCCTTTGCCAATTCCACAAGAACAGCCTTAGCGAAAGGCTTCTTGAAGGGAAAGATGTAACTCTGTGAGATGAATTAACAGAACACAGAGCAGTTTCTCAGAAAACTTCTTTCCAGTTTTGAACGGAAGATATTTCCTTTTTCACCATAGCCCTCTATGGGCTTCCAAATATCCCTTTGCCAATTCCACAAGAACAGCCTTAGCGAAAGACTTCTTGAAGGGAAAGATGTAACTCTGTGAGATGAATTAAGAGAACACAGAGCAGTTTCTCAGAAAGCTTCTTTCCAGTTTTGAACGGAAGATATTTCCTTTTTCACCATAGCCCTCTATGGGCTTCCAAATATCCCTTTGCCAATTCCACAAGAACAGCCTTAGCGAAAGGCTTCTTGAAGGGAAACATGTAACTCTGTGAGATGAATTAACAGAACACAGAGCAGTTTCTCAGAAAGCTTCTTTCCAGTTTTGAACGGAAGATATTTCCTTTTTCACCAGAGCCCTCTATGGGCTTCCAAATATCCCTTTGCCAATTACACAAGAACAGCCTTAGCGAAAGGATACTTGAAGGGAAAGATGTAACTCTGTGAGATGAATTAACAGAACACAGAGCAGTTTCTCAGAAAGCTTCTTTCCAGTGTTGAACGGAAGATATTTCCTTTTTCACCATAGCCCTCTATGGGCTTCCAAATATCCCTTTGCCAATTCCAGAAGAACAGCCTTAGCGAAAGGCTTATTGAAGGGAAAGATGTAACTCTGTGAGATGAATTAACAGAACACAGAGCAGTTTCTCAGAAAGCTTCTTTCCAGTTGTGAACGGAAGATATTTCCTTTTTCACCATAGCCCTCTATGGGCTTCCAAATATCCCTTCGCCAATTCCACAAGAACAGCCTTAGCGAAAGGCTTCTTGAAGGGAAAGATGTAACTCTGTGAGATGAATTAACAGAACACAGAGCAGTTTCTCAGACAGCTTCTTTCCAGTTTTGAACGGAAGATATTTCCTTTTTCACCAGAGCCCTCTATGGGCTTCCAAATATCCCTTTGCCAATTCCACAAGAACAGCCTTAGCGAAAGGCTACTTGAAGGGAAAGATGTAACTCTGTGAGATGAATTAACAGAACACAGAGCAGTTTCTCAGAAAGCTTCTTTCCAGTGTTGAACGGAAGATATTTCCTTTTTCACCATAGCCCTCTATGGGCTTCCAAATATCCGTTTGCCAATTCCACAAGAACAGCCTTAGCGAAAGGCTTATTGAAGGGAAAGATGTAACTCTGTGAGATGAATTAACAGAACACAGAGCAGTTTCTCAGAAAGCTTCTTTCCAGTTGTGAACGGAAGATATTTCCTTTTTCACCATAGCCCTCTATGGGCTTCCAAATATCCCTTCGCCAATTCCACAAGAACAGCCTTAGCGAAAGGCTTCTTGAAGGGAAAGATGTAACTCTGTGAGATGCATTAACAGAACACAGAGCAGTTTCTCAGAAAGCTTCTTTCCAGTTTTGAACGGAAGATATTTCCTTTTTCACCATAGCCCTCTATGGGCTTCTAAATATCACTTTTCGAATTCCACAAGAACAGCCTTAGCGAAAGGTTTCTTGAATGGAAAGATGTAACTCTGTGAGATGAATTAACAGAACACAGAGCAGTTTCTCAGAAAGCTTCTTTCCAGTTTTGAACGGAAGATATTTCCTTTTTCACCATAGCCCTCTATGGGCTTCCAAATATCCCCTTGCCAATTCCACAAGAACAGCCTTAGCGAAAGGCTTCTTGAAGGGAAAGATGTAACTCTGTGAGATGAATTAACAGAACACAGAGAAGTTTCTCAGAAAGCTTCTTTCCAGTTTTGAACGGAAGATATTTCCTTTTTCACCATAGCCCTCTATGGGCTTCCAAATATCCCTTTGCCAATTCCACAAGAACAGCCTTAGCGAAAGGCTTCTTGAAGGGAAAGATGTAACTCTGTGAGATGAATTAACAGAACACAGAGCAGTTTCTCAGAAAGCTTCTTTCCAGTATTGAACGGAAGATATTTCCTTTTTCACCATAGCCCTCTATGGGCTTCCAAATATCCCTTTGCCAATTCCACAAGAACAGCCTTAGCGAAAGGCTTCTTGAAGGGAAAGATGTAACTCTTTGAGATGAATTAACAGAACACAGAGCCGTTTCTCAGAAAGCTTCTTTCCAGTTTTGAACGGAAGATATTTCCTTTTTCACCATAGCCCTCTAGGGGCTTCCAAGTATCCCCTAGCCAATTCCACAGAAACAGCTTTAGCGAAAGGTTTCTTGAAAGGAAAGATGTAACACTGTGATACGAATTAACAGAACACAGAGCAGTTTCTCAGAAAGCTTCTTTCCAGTTTTGAACGGAAGATATTTCCTTTTTCACCATAGCCCTCTATGGGCTTCCAAATATCCCTTTTCCAATTCCACAAGAACAGCCTTAGCGAAAGGCTTCTTGAAGGGAAAGATGTAACTCTGTGAGATGAATTAACAGAACACAGAGCAGTTTCTCAGAAAGCTTCTTTCCAGTTTTGAACGGAAGATATTTCCTTTTTCACCATAGCCCTCTATGGGCTTCCAAATATCCCTTTGCGAATTCCACAAGAACAACCTTAGCGAAAGGTTTCTTGAAGGGAAAGATGTAACTCTGTGAGATGAATTAACAGAACACAGAGCAGTTTCTCAGAAAGCTTCTTTCCAGTTTTGAACGGAAGTTATTTCCTTTTTCACAATAGCCCTCTATGGGCTTCCAAATATCCCCTTGCCAATTCCACAAGAACAGCCTTAGCGAAAGACTTCTTGAAGGGAAAGATGTAACTCTGTGAGATGAATTAACAGAACACAGAGCAGTTTCTCAGAAAGCTTCTTTCCAGTTTTGAACGGAAGATATTCCCTTTTTCACCATAGCCCTCTACGGGCTTCCAAATATCCCTTTGCGAATTCCACAAGAACAGCCTTAGCGAAAGGCTTCCTGAAGAGAAAGATGTAACTCTGTTAGATGAATTAACAGAACACAGAGCAGTTTCTCAGAAAGCTTCTTTCCAGTTTTGAACGGAAGATATTTCCTTTTTCACCATAGCCCTCTATGGGCTTCCAAATATCCCTTTGCCAATTCCACAAGAACAGCCTTAGCGAAAGACTTCTTGAAGGGAAAGATGTAACTCTGTGAGATGAATTAAGAGAACACAGAGCAGTTTCTCAGAAAGCTTCTTTCCAGTTTTGAACGGAAGATATTTCCTTTTTCACCATAGCCCTCTATGGGCTTCCAAATATCCCTTTGCCAATTCCACAAGAACAGCCTTAGCGAAAGGCTTCTTGAAGGGAAACATGTAACTCTGTGAGATGAATTAACAGAACACAGAGCAGTTTCTCAGAAAGCTTCTTTCCAGTTTTGAACGGAAGATATTTCCTTTTTCACCAGAGCCCTCTATGGGCTTCCAAATATCCCTTTGCCAATTACACAAGAACAGCCTTAGCGAAAGGATACTTGAAGGGAAAGATGTAACTCTGTGAGATGAATTAACAGAACACAGAGCAGTTTCTCAGAAAGCTTCTTTCCAGTGTTGAACGGAAGATATTTCCTTTTTCACCATAGCCCTCTATGGGCTTCCAAATATCCGTTTGCCAATTCCACAAGAACAGCGTTAGCGAAAGGCTTATTGAAGGGAAAGATGTAACTCTGTGAGATGAATTAACAGAACACAGAGCAGTTTCTCAGAAAGCTTCTTTCCAGTTGTGAACGGAAGATATTTCCTTTTTCACCATAGCCCTCTATGGGCTTCCAAATATCCCTTCGCCAATTCCACAAGAACAGCCTTAGCGAAAGGCTTCTTGAAGGGAAAGATGTAACACTGTGAGATGCATTAACAGAACACAGAGCAGTTTCTCAGAAAGCTTCTTTCCAGTTTTGAACGGAAGATATTTCCTTTTTCACCATAGCCCTCTATGGGCTTCTAAATATCACTTTTCGAATTCCACAAGAACAGCCTTAGCGAAAGGTTTCTTGAATGGAAAGATGTAACTCTGTGAGATGAATTAACAGAACACAGAGCAGTTTCTCAGAAAGATTCTTTCCAGTTTTGAACGGAAGATATTTCCTTTTTCACCATAGCCCTCTAGGGGCTTCCAAGTATCCCCTAGCCAATTCCACAGAAACAGCTTTAGCGAAAGGTTTCTTGAAAGGAAAGATGTAACACTGTGATACGAATTAACAGAACACAGAGCAGTTTCTCAGAAAGCTTCTTTCCAGTTTTGAACGGAAGATATTTCCTTTTTCACCATAGCCCTCTATGGGCTTCCAAATATCCCTTTTCCAATTCCACAAGAACAGCCTTAGCGAAAGGCTTCTTGAAGGGAAAGATGTAACTCTGTGAGATGAATTGTAACTCTGTTAGATGAATTAACAGAACACAGAGCAGTTTCTCAGAAAGCTTCTTTCCAGTTTTGAACGGAAGATATTTCCTTTTTCACCATAGCCCTCTATGGGCTTCCAAATATCCCTTCGCCAATTCCACAAGAACAGCCTTAGCGAAAGGCTTCTTGAAGGGAAAGATGTAACTCTGTGAGATGCATTAACAGAACACAGAGCAGTTTCTCAGAAAGCTTCTTTCCAGTTTTGAACGGAAGATATTTCCTTTTTCACCATAGCCCTCTATGGGCTTCCAAATATCCCTTTGCCAATTCCACAAGAACAACCTTAGCGAAAGGTTTCTTGAAGGGAAAGATGTAACTCTGTGAGATGAATTATCAGAACACAGAGCAGTTTCTCAGAAAGCTTCTTTCCAGTTTTGAACGGAAGATATTCCCTTTTTCACCATAGCCCTCTACGGGCTTCCAAATATCCCTTTGCGAATTCCACAAGAACAGCCTTACCGAAAGGCTTCCTGAAGAGAAAGATGTAACTCTGTTAGATGAATTAACAGAACACAGAGCAGTTTCTCAGAAAGCTTCTTTCCAGTTTTGAACGGAAGATATTTCCTTTTTCACCATAGCCCTCTATGGGCTTCCAAATATTCCTTTGCCAATTCCACAAGAACAGCCTTAGCGAAAGACTTCTTGAAGGGAAAGATGTAACTCTGTGAGATGAATTAACAGAACACAGAGCAGTTTCTCAGAAAGCTTCTTTCCAGTGTTGAACGGAAGATATTTCCTTTTTCACCATAGCCCTCTATGGGCTTCCAAATATCCGTTTGCCAATTCCACAAGAACAGCCTTAGCGAAAGGCTTATTGAAGGGAAAGATGTAACTCTGTGAGATGAATTAACAGAACACAGAGCAGTTTCTCAGAAAGCTTCTTTCCAGTTGTGAACGGAAGATATTTCCTTTTTCACCATAGCCCTCTATGGGCTTCCAAATATCCCTTCGCCAATTCCACAAGAACAGCCTTAGCGAAAGGCTTCTTGAAGGGAAAGATGTAACTCTGTGAGATGCATTAACAGAACACAGAGCAGTTTCTCAGAAAGCTTCTTTCCAGTTTTGAACGGAAGATATTTCCTTTTTCACCATAGCCCTCTATGGGCTTCTAAATATCACTTTTCGAATTCCACAAGAACAGCCTTAGCGAAAGGTTTCTTGAATGGAAAGATGTAACTCTGTGAGATGAATTAACAGAACACAGAGCAGTTTCTCAGAAAGCTTCTTTCCAGTTTTGAACGGAAGATATTTCCTTTTTCACCATAGCCCTCTATGGGCTTCCAAATATCCCCTTGCCAATTCCACAAGAACAGCCTTAGCGAAAGGCTTCTTGAAGGGAAAGATGTAACTCTGTGAGATGAATTAACAGAACACAGAGAAGTTTCTCAGAAAGCTTCTTTCCAGTTTTGAACGGAAGATATTTCCTTTTTCACCATAGCCCTCTATGGGCTTCCAAATATCCCTTTGCCAATTCCACAAGAACAGCCTTAGCGAAAGGCTTCTTGAAGGGAAAGATGTAACTCTGTGAGATGAATTAACAGAACACAGAGCAGTTTCTCAGAAAGCTTCTTTCAAGTATTGAACGGAAGATATTTCCTTTTTCACCATAGCCCTCTATGGGCTTCCAAATATCCCTTTGCCAATTCCACAAGAACAGCCTTAGCGAAAGGCTTCTTGAAGGGAAAGATGTAACTCTTTGAGATGAATTAACAGAACACAGAGCCGTTTCTCAGAAAGCTTCTTTCCAGTTTTGAACGGAAGATATTTCCTTTTTCACCATAGCCCTCTAGGGGCTTCCAAGTATCCCCTAGCCAATTCCACAGAAACAGCTTTAGCGAAAGGTTTCTTGAAAGGAAAGATGTAACACTGTGATACGAATTAACAGAACACAGAGCAGTTTCTCAGAAAGCTTCTTTCCAGTTTTGAACGGAAGATATTTCCTTTTTCACCATAGCCCTCTATGGGCTTCCAAATATCCCTTTTCCAATTCCACAAGAACAGCCTTAGCGAAAGGCTTCTTGAAGGGAAAGATGTAACTCTGTGAGATGAATTAACAGAACACAGAGCAGTTTCTCAGAAAGCTTCTTTCCAGTTTTGAACGGAAGATATTTCCTTTTTCACCATAGCCCTCTATGGGCTTCCAAATATCCCTTTGCGAATTCCACAAGAACAACCTTAGCGAAAGGTTTCTTGAAGGGAAAGATGTAACTCTGTGAGATGAATTAACAGAACACAGAGCAGTTTCTCAGAAAGCTTCTTTCCAGTTTTGAACGGAAGTTATTTCCTTTTTCACAATAGCCCTCTATGGGCTTCCAAATATCCCCTTGCCAATTCCACAAGAACAGCCTTAGCGAAAGACTTCTTGAAGGGAAAGATGTAACTCTGTGAGATGAATTAACAGAACACAGAGCAGTTTCTCAGAAAGCTTCTTTCCAGTTTTGAACGGAAGATATTCCCTTTTTCACCATAGCCCTCTACGGGCTTCCAAATATCCCTTTGCGAATTCCACAAGAACAGCCTTAGCGAAAGGCTTCCTGAAGAGAAAGATGTAACTCTGTTAGATGAATTAACAGAACACAGAGCAGTTTCTCAGAAAGCTTCTTTCCAGTTTTGAACGGAAGATATTTCCTTTTTCCCCATAGCCCTCTATGGGCTTCCAAATATCCCTTTGCCAATTCCACAAGAACAGCCTTAGCGAAAGACTTCTTGAAGGGAAAGATGTAACTCTGTGAGATGAATTAAGAGAACACAGAGCAGTTTCTCAGAAAGCTTCTTTCCAGTTTTGAACGGAAGATATTTCCTTTTTCACCATAGCCCTCTATGGGCTTCCAAATATCCCTTTGCCAATTCCACAAGAACAGCCTTAGCGAAAGGCTTCTTGAAGGGAAACATGTAACTCTGTGAGATGAATTAACAGAACACAGAGCAGTTTCTCAGAAAGCTTCTTTCCAGTTTTGAACGGAAGATATTTCCTTTTTCACCAGAGCCCTCTATGGGCTTCCAAATATCCCTTTGCCAATTACACAAGAACAGCCTTAGCGAAAGGATACTTGAAGGGAAAGATGTAACTCTGTGAGATGAATTAACAGAACACAGAGCAGTTTCTCAGAAAGCTTCTTTCCAGTGTTGAACGGAAGATATTTCCTTTTTCACCATAGCCCTCTATGGGCTTCCAAATATCCGTTTGCCAATTCCACAAGAACAGCGTTAGCGAAAGGCTTATTGAAGGGAAAGATGTAACTCTGTGAGATGAATTAACAGAACACAGAGCAGTTTCTCAGAAAGCTTCTTTCCAGTTGTGAACGGAAGATATTTCCTTTTTCACCATAGCCCTCTATGGGCTTCCAAATATCCCTTCGCCAATTCCACAAGAACAGCCTTAGCGAAAGGCTTCTTGAAGGGAAAGATGTAACACTGTGAGATGCATTAACAGAACACAGAGCAGTTTCTCAGAAAGCTTCTTTCCAGTTTTGAACGGAAGATATTTCCTTTTTCACCATAGCCCTCTATGGGCTTCTAAATATCACTTTTCGAATTCCACAAGAACAGCCTTAGCGAAAGGTTTCTTGAATGGAAAGATGTAACTCTGTGAGATGAATTAACAGAACACAGAGCAGTTTCTCAGAAAGATTCTTTCCAGTTTTGAACGGAAGATATTTCCTTTTTCACCATAGCCCTCTAGGGGCTTCCAAGTATCCCCTAGCCAATTCCACAGAAACAGCTTTAGCGAAAGGTTTCTTGAAAGGAAAGATGTAACACTGTGATACGAATTAACAGAACACAGAGCAGTTTCTCAGAAAGCTTCTTTCCAGTTTTGAACGGAAGATATTTCCTTTTTCACCATAGCCCTCTATGGGCTTCCAAATATCCCTTTGCCAATTCCACAAGAACAGCCTTAGCGAAAGGCTTCTTGAAGGGAAAGATGTAACTCTGTGAGATGAATTAACAGAACACAGAGCAGCTTCTCAGAAAGCTTCTTTCCAGTTTTGAACGGAAGATATTTCCTTTTTCACCATAGCCCTCTATGGGCTTCCAAATATCCCTTTGCCAATTCCACAAGAACAACCTTAGCGAAAGGTTTCTTGAAGGGAAAGATGTAACTCTGTGAGATGAATTATCAGAACACAGAGCAGTTTCTCAGAAAGCTTCTTTCCAGTTTTGAACGGAAGATATTCCCTTTTTCACCATAGCCCTCTACGGGCTTCCAAATATCCCTTTGCGAATTCCACAAGAACAGCCTTACCGAAAGGCTTCCTGAAGAGAAAGATGTAACTCTGTTAGATGAATTAACAGAACACAGAGCAGTTTCTCAGAAAGATTCTTTCCAGTTTTGAACGGAAGATATTTCCTTTTTCACCATAGCCCTCTATGGGCTTCCAAATATTCCTTTGCCAATTCCACAAGAACAGCCTTAGCGAAAGACTTCTTGAAGGGAAAGATGTAACTCTGTGAGATGAATTAACAGAACACAGAGCAGTTTCTCAGAAAGCTTCTTTCCAGTTTTGAACGGAAGATATTTCCTTTTTCACCATAGCCCTCTATGGGCTTCCAAATATCCCTTTGCCAATTCCACAAGAACAGCCTTAGCGAAAGGCTTCTTGAAGGGAAAGATGTAACTCTGTGAGATGAATTAACAGAACACAGAGCAGTTTCCCAGAAAGCTTCTTTCCAGTTTTGAACGGAAGATATTTCCTTTTTCACCATAGCCCTCTATGGGCTTCCAAATATCCCTTTGCCAATTCCACAAGAACAGCCTTAGCGAAAGGCTTCTTGAAGGGAAAGATGTAACTCTGTGAGATGAGTTAACAGAACACAGAGCAGTTTCTCAGAAAGCTTCTTTCCAGTTTTGAACGGAAGATATTTCCTTTTTCACCATAGCCCTCTATGGGCTTCCAAATATCCCTTTGCCAATTCCACAAGAACAGCCTTAGCGAAAGACTTCTTGAAGGGAAAGATGTAAATCTGTGAGATGAATTAAGAGAACACAGAGCAGTTTCTCAGAAAGCTTCTTTCCAGTTTTGAACGGAAGATATTTCCTTTTTCACCATAGCCCTCTATGGGCTTCCAAATATCCCTTTGCCAATTCCACAAGAACAGCCTTAGCGAAAGGCTTCTTGAAGGGAAAGATGTAACTCTGTGAGATGAATTAACAGAACACAGAGCAGTTTCTCAGACAGCTTCTTTCCAGTTTTGAACGGAAGATATTTCCTTTTTCACCAGAGCCCTCTATGGGCTTCCAAATATCCCTTTGCCAATTCCACAAGAACAGCCTTAGCGAAAGGCTACTTGAAGGGAAAGATGTAACTCTGTGAGATGAATTAACAGAACACAGAGCAGTTTCTCAGAAAGCTTCTTTCCAGTGTTGAACGGAAGATATTTCCTTTTTCACCATAGCCCTCTATGGGCTTCCAAATATCCGTTTGCCAATTCCACAAGAACAGCCTTAGCGAAAGGCTTATTGAAGGGAAAGATGTAACTCTGTGAGATGAATTAACAGAACACAGAGCAGTTTCTCAGAAAGCTTCTTTCCAGTTGTGAACGGAAGATATTTCCTTTTTCACCATAGCCCTCTATGGGCTTCCAAATATCCCTTCGCCAATTCCACAAGAACAGCCTTAGCGAAAGGCTTCTTGAAGGGAAAGATGTAACTCTGTGAGATGCATTAACAGAACACAGAGCGGTTTCTCAGAAAGCTTCTTTCCAGTTTTGAACGGAAGATATTTCCTTTTTCACCATAGCCCTCTAGGGGCTTCCAAGTATCCCCTAGCCAATTCCACAGAAACAGCTTTAGCGAAAGGTTTCTTGAAAGGAAAGATGTAACACTGTGATACGAATTAACAGAACACAGAGCAGTTTCTCAGAAAGCTTCTTTCCAGTTTTGAACGGAAGATATTTCCTTTTTCACCATAGCCCTCTATGGGCTTCCAAATATCCCTTTTCCAATTCCACAAGAACAGCCTTAGCGAAAGGCTTCTTGAAGGGAAAGATGTAACTCTGTGAGATGAATTAACAGAACACAGAGCAGTTTCTCAGAAAGCTTCTTTCCAGTTTTGAACGGAAGATATTTCCTTTTTCACCATAGCCCTCTATGGGCTTCCAAATATCCCTTTGCGAATTCCACAAGAACAACCTTAGCGAAAGGTTTCTTGAAGGGAAAGATGTAACTCTGTGAGATGAATTAACAGAACACAGAGCAGTTTCTCAGAAAGCTTCTTTCCAGTTTTGAACGGAAGTTATTTCCTTTTTCACAATAGCCCTCTATGGGCTTCCAAATATCCCCTTGCCAATTCCACAAGAACAGCCTTAGCGAAAGACTTCTTGAAGGGAAAGATGTAACTCTGTGAGATGAATTAACAGAACACAGAGCAGTTTCTCAGAAAGCTTCTTTCCAGTTTTGAACGGAAGATATTCCCTTTTTCACCATAGCCCTCTACGGGCTTCCAAATATCCCTTTGCGAATTCCACAAGAACAGCCTTAGCGAAAGGCTTCCTGAAGAGAAAGATGTAACTCTGTTAGATGAATTAACAGAACACAGAGCAGTTTCTCAGAAAGCTTCTTTCCAGTTTTGAACGGAAGATATTTCCTTTTTCACCATAGCCCTCTATGGGCTTCCAAATACCCCTTTGCCAATTCCACAAGAACAGCCTTAGCGAAAGACTTCTTGAAGGGAAAGATGTAACTCTGTGAGATGAATTAACAGAACACAGAGCAGTTTCTCAGAAAGCTTCTTTCCAGTTTTGAACGGAAGATATTTCCTTTTTCACCATAGCCCTCTATGGGCTTCCAAATATCCCTTTGCCAATTCCACAAGAACAGCCTTAGCGAAAGGCTTCTTGAAGGGAAACATGTAACTCTGTGAGATGAATTAACAGAACACAGAGCAGTTTCTCAGAAAGCTTCTTTCCAGTTTTGAACGGAAGGTATTTCCTTTTTCACCATAGCCCTCTATGGGCTTCCAAATATCCCTTTGCCAATTCCACAAGAACAGCCTTAGCGAAAGGCTTCTTGAAGGGACAGATGTAACTCTGTGATATGAATTAACAGAACACAGAGCAGTTTCCCAGAAAGCTTCTTTCCACTTTTGAACGGAAGATATTTCCTTTTTCACCATAGCCCTCTATGGGCTTCCAAATATCCCTTTGCCAATTCCACAAGAACAGCCTTAGCGAAAGGCTTCTTGAAGGGAAAGATGTAACTCTGTGAGATGAATTAACAGAACACAGAGCAGTTTCTCAGAAAGCTTCTTTCCAGTTTTGAACGGAAGATATTTCCTTTTTCACCAGAGCCCTCTATGGGCTTCCAAATATCCCTTTGCCAATTCCACAAGAACAGCCTTAGCGAAAGGCTACTTGAAGGGAAAGATGTAACTCTGTGAGATGAATTAACAGAACACAGAGCAGTTTCTCAGAAAGCTTCTTTCCAGTGTTGAACGGAAGATATTTCCTTTTTCACCATAGCCCTCTATGGGCTTCCAAATATCCGTTTGCCAATTCCACAAGAACAGCCTTAGCGAAAGGCTTATTGAAGGGAAAGATGTAACTCTGTGAGATGAATTAACAGAACACAGAGCAGTTTCTCAGAAAGCTTCTTTCCAGTTTTGAACGGAAGATATTTCCTTTTTCACCATAGCCCTCTATGGGCTTCCAAATATCCCTTTGCCAATTCCACAAGAACAGCCTTAGCGAAAGGCTTCTTGAAGGGAAAGATGTAACTCTGTGAGATGAATTAACAGAACACAGAGCAGTTTCTCAGAAAGCTTCTTTACAGTTTTGAACGGAAGATATTTCCTTTTTCACCATAGCCCTCTATGGGCTTCCAAATATCCCTTTGCGAATTCTACAAGAACAGCCTTAGTGAAAGTCTTCTTGAAGGGAAAGATGTAACTCTGTGAGATGAATTAACAGAACACAGAGCAGTTTCTCAGAAAGCTTCTTTCCAGTTTTGAACGGAAGATAAGTCCTTTTTCACCATAGCCCTCTATGGGCTTCCAAATATCCCTTCGCCAATTCCACAAGAACAGCCTTAGCGAAAGGCTTCTTGAAGGGAAAGATGTAACTCTGTGAGATGCATTAACAGAACACAGAGCAGTTTCTCAGAAAGCTTCTTTCCAGTTTTGAACGGAAGATATTTCCTTTTTCACCATAGCCCTCTATGGGCTTCTAAATATCCCTTTTCGAATTCCACAAGAACAGCCTTAGCGAAAGGTTTCTGGAATGTAAAGATGTAACTCTGTGAGATGAATTAACAGAACACAGAGCAGTTTCTCAGAAAGCTTCTTTCCAGTTTTGAACGGAAGATATTTCCTTTTTCACCATAGCCCTCTATGGGCTTCCAAATATCCCCTTGCCAATTCCACAAGAACAGCCTTAGCGAAAGGCTTCTTGAAGGGCAAGATGTAACTCTGTGAGATGAATTAACAGAACACAGAGCAGTTTCTCAGAAAGCTTCTTTCCAGTTTTGAACGGAAGATATTTCCTTTTTCACCATAGCCCTCTATGGGCTTCCAAATATCCCTTTGCCAATTCCACAAGAACAGCCTTAGCGAAAGGCTTCTTGAAGGGAAAGATGTAACTCTGTGAGGTGAATTAACAGAACACAGAGCAGTTTCTCAGAAAGCTTCTTTCCAGTTTTGAACGGAAGATATTTCCTTTTTCACCATAGCCCACTATGGGCTTCCAAATATCCCTTTGCGAATTCCACAAGAACAGCCTTAGTGAAAGGCTTCTTGAAGTCAAAGATGTAACTCTGTGAGATGAATTAACAGAACACAGAGCAGTTTCTCACAAAGCTTCTTTCCAGTTTTGAACGGAAGATATTTCCTTTTTCACCAGAGCCCTCTATGGGCTTCCAAATATCCCTTTGCCAATTCCACAAGAATAGCCTTAGCGAAAGGCTTCTTGAAGGGAAAGATATAACTCTCTGAGATGAATTAACAGAACACAGAGCAGTTTCTCAGAAACCTTCTTTCCAGTATTGAACGGAAGATATTTCCTTTTTCACCATAGCCCTCTATGGGCTTCCAAATATCCCTTTGCCAATTCCACAAGAACAGCCTTAGCGAAAGGCTTCTTGAAGGGAAAGATGTAACTCTGTCAGATGAATTAACAGAACACAGAGCCGTTTCTCAGAAAGCTTCTTTCCAGTTTTGAACGGAAGATATTTCCTTTTTCACCATAGCCCTCTAGGGGCTTCCAAGTATCCCCTAGCCAATTCCACAGAAACAGCTTTAGCGAAAGGTTTCTTGAAAGGAAAGATGTAACACTGTGATACGAATTAACAGAACACAGAGCAGTTTCTCAGAAAGCTTCTTTCCAGTTTTGAACGGAAGATATTTCCTTTTTCACCATAGCCCTCTATGGGCTTCCAAATATCCCTTTTCCAATTCCACAAGAACAGCCTTAGCGAAAGGCTTCTTGAAGGGAAAGATGTAACTCTGTGAGATGAATTAACAGAACACAGAGCAGTTTCTCAGAAAGCTTCTTTCCAGTTTTGAACGGAAGATATTTCCTTTTTCACCATAGCCCTCTATGGGCTTCCAAATATCCCTTTGCGAATTCCACAAGAACAACCTTAGCGAAAGGTTTCTTGAAGGGAAAGATGTAACTCTGTGAGATGCATTAACAGAACACAGAGCAGTTTCTCAGAAAGCTTCTTTCCAGTTTTGAACGGAAGTTATTTCCTTTTTCACCATAGCCCTCTATGGGCTTCCAAATATCCCCTTGCCAATTCCACAAGAACAGCCTTAGCGAAAGACTTCTTGAAGGGAAAGATGTAACTCTGTGAGATGAATTAACAGAACACAGAGCAGTTTCTCAGAAAGCTTCTTTCCAGTTTTGAACGGAAGATATTTCCTTTTTCACCATAGCCCTCTATGGGCTTCCAAATATCCCCTTGCCAATTCCACAAGAACAGCCTTAGCGAAAGGCTTCTTGAAGGGAAAGATGTAACTCTGTGAGATGAATTAACAGAACACAGAGCAGTTTCTCAGAAAGCTTCTTTCCAATTTTGAACGGAAGATATTTCCTTTTTCACCATAGCCCTCTATGGGCTTCCAAATATCCCTTTGCCAATTCCACAAGAACAGCCTTAGCGAAAGACTTCTTGAAGGGAAAGATGTAACTCTGTGAGATGAATTAACAGAACACAGAGCAGTTTCTCAGAAAGCTTCTTTCCAGTTTTGAACGGAAGATATTTCCTTTTTCACCATAGCCCTCTATGGGCTTCCAAATATCCCTTTGCCAATTCCACAAGAACAGCCTTAGCGAAAGGCTTCTTGAAGGGAAAGATGTAACTCTGTGAGATGAATTAACAGAACACAGAGCAGTTTCTCAGAAAGCTTCTTTCCAGTTTTGAACGGAAGATATTTCCTTTTTCACCAGAGCCCTCTATGGGCTTCCAAATACCCCTTTGCCAATTCCACAAGAACAGCCTTAGCGAAAGGCTACTTGAAGGGAAAGATGTAACTCTGTGAGATGAATTAACAGAACACAGAGCAGTTTCTCAGAAAGCTTCTTTCCAGTGTTGAACGGAAGATATTTCCTTTTTCACCATAGCCCTCTATGGGCTTCCAAATATCCGTTTGCCAATTCCACAAGAACAGCCTTAGCGAAAGGCTTATTGAAGGGAAAGATGTAACTCTGTGAGATGAATTAACAGAACACAGAGCAGTTTCTCAGAAAGCTTCTTTCCAGTTGTGAACGGAAGTTATTTCCTTTTTCACCATAGCCCTCTATGGGCTTCCAAATATCCCTTCGCCAATTCTACAAGAACAGCCTTAGCGAAAGGCTTCTTGAAGGGAAAGATGTAACTCTGTGAGATGCATTAACAGAACACAGAGCAGTTTCTCAGAAAGCTTCTTTCCAGTTTTGAATGGAAGATATTTCCTTTTTCACCATAGCCCTCTATGGGCTTCTAAATATCCCTTTTCGAATTCCACAAGAACAGCCTTAGCGAAAGGTTTCTGGAATGGAAAGATGTAACTCTGTGAGATGAATTAACAGAACACAGAGCAGTTTCTCAGAAAGCTTCTTTCCAGTTTTGAACGGAAGATATTTCCTTTTTCACCATAGCCCTCTATGGGCTTCCAAATATCCCCTTGCCAATTCCACAAGAACAGCCTTAGCGAAAGGCTTCTTGAAGGGAAAGATGTAACTCTGTGAGATGAATTAACAGAACACAGAGCAGTTTCTCAGAAAGCTTCTTTCCAGTTTTGAACGGAAGATATTTCCTTTTTCACCATAGCCCTCTATGGGCTTCCAAATATCCCTTTGCCAATTCCACAAGAACAGCCTTAGCGAAAGGCTTCTTGAAGGGAAAGATGTAACTCTGTGAGATGAATTAACAGAACACAGAGCAGTTTCTCAGAAAGCTTCTTTCCAGTTTTGAACGGAAGATATTTCCTTTTTCACCATAGCCCACTATGGGCTTCCAAATATCCCTTTGCCAATTCCACAAGAACAGCCTTAGCGAAAGGCTTCTTGAAGGGAAAGATGTAACTCTGTGAGATGAATTAACAGAACACAGAGCCGTTTCTCAGAAAGCTTCTTTCCAGTTTTGAACGGAAGATATTTCCTTTTTCACCATAGCCCTCTAGGGGCTTCCAAGTATCCCCTAGCCAATTCCACAGAAACAGCTTTAGCGAAAGGTTTCTTGAAAGGAAAGATGTAACACTGTGATACGAATTAACAGAACACAGAGCAGTTTCTCAGAAAGCTTCTTTCCAGTTTTGAACGGAAGATATTTCCTTTTTCACCATAGCCCTCTATGGGCTTCCAAATATCCCTTCACCAATTCCACAAGAACAGCCTTAGCGAAAGGCTTCTTGAAGGGAAAGATGTAACTCTGTGAGATGCATTAACAGAACACAGAGCAGTTTCTCAGAAAGCTTCTTTCCAGTTTTGAACGGAAGATATTTCCTTTTTCACCATAGCCCTCTATGGGCTTCTAAATATCCCTTTTCGAATTCCACAAGAACAGCCTTAGCGAAAGGTTTCTGGAATGGAAAGATGTAACTCTGTGAGATGAATTAACAGAACACAGAGCAGTTTCTCAGAAAGCTTCTTTCCAGTTTTGAACGGAAGATATTTCCTTTTTCACCATAGCCCTCTATGGGCTTCCAAATATCCCCTTGCCAATTCCACAAGAACAGCCTTAGCGAAAGACTTCTTGAAGGGAAAGATGTAACTCTGTGAGATGAATTAACAGAACACAGAGCAGTTTCTCAGAAAGCTTCTTTCCAGTTTTGAACGGAAGATATTCCCTTTTTCACCATAGCCCTCTACGGGCTTCCAAATATCCCTTTGCGAATTCCACAAGAACAGCCTTAGCGAAAGGCTTCCTGAAGAGAAAGATGTAACTCTGTTAGATGAATTAACAGAACACAGAGCAGTTTCTCAGAAAGCTTCTTTCCAGTTTTGAACGGAAGATATTTCCTTTTTCACCATAGCCCTCTATGGGCTTCCAAATATCCGTTTGCCAATTCCACAAGAACAGCCTTAGCGAAAGGCTTATTGAAGGGAAAGATGTAACACTGTGAGATGAATTAACAGAACAAGAGCAGTTTCTCAGAAAGCTTCTTTCCAGTTGTGAACGGAAGATATTTCCTTTTTCACCATAGCCCTCTATGGGCTTCCAAATATCCCTTCGCCAATTCCACAAGAACAGCCTTAGCGAAAGGCTTCTTGAAGGGAAAGATGTAACTCTGTGAGATGCATTAACAGAACACAGAGCAGTTTCTCAGAAAGCTTCTTTCCAGTTTTGAACGGAAGATATTTCCTTTTTCACCATAGCCCTCTATGGGCTTCTAAATATCAGTTTTCGAATTCCACAAGAACAGCCTTAGCGAAAGGTTTCTTGAATGGAAAGATGTAACTCTGTGAGATGAATTAACAGAACACAGAGCAGTTTCTCAGAAAGCTTCTTTCCAGTTTTGAACGGAAGATATTTCCTTTTTCACCATAGCCCTCTATGGGCTTCCAAATATCCCCTTGCCAATTCCACAAGAACAGCCTTAGCGAAAGGCTTCTTGAAGGGAAAGATGTAACTCTGTGAGATGAATTAAGAGAACACAGAGCAGTTTCTCAGAAAGCTTCTTTCCAGTTTTGAACGGAAGATATTTCCTTTTTCACCATAGCCCTCTATGGGCTTCCAAATATCCCTTTGCCAATTCCACAAGAACAGCCTTAGCGAAAGGCTTCTTGAAGGGAAAGATGTAACTCTGTGAGATGAATTAACAGAACACAGAGCAGTTTCTCAGAAAGCTTCTTTACAGTTTTGAACGGAAGATATTTCCTTTTTCACCATAGCCCTCTATGGGCTTCCAAATATCCCTTTGCGAATTCCACAAGAACAGCCTTAGTGAAAGTCTTCTTGAAGGGAAAGATGTAACTCTGTGAGATGAATTAACAGAACACAGAGCAGTTTCTCAGAAAGCTTCTTTCCAGTTTTGAACGGAAGATAAGTCCTTTTTCACCATAGCCCTCTATGGGCTTCCAAATATCCCTTCGCCAATTCCACAAGAACAGCCTTATCGAAAGGCTTCTTGAAGGGAAAGATGTAACTCTGTGAGATGCATTAACAGAACACAGAGCAGTTTCTCAGAAAGCTTCTTTCCAGTTTTGAACGGAAGATATTTCCTTTTTCACCATAGCCCTCTATGGGCTTCTAAATATCCCT
The DNA here is from genome assembly GCF_047675955.1 of Chlorocebus sabaeus. Taxonomy (NCBI): domain Eukaryota; kingdom Metazoa; phylum Chordata; class Mammalia; order Primates; family Cercopithecidae; genus Chlorocebus; species Chlorocebus sabaeus. The sequence continues at coordinate 725,135 of NW_027326835.1, forward strand.
TTTCGAATTCCACAAGAACAGCCTTAGCGAAAGGTTTCTGGAATGGAAAGATGTAACTCTGTGAGATGAATTAACAGAACACAGAGCAGTTTCTCAGAAAGCTTCTTTCCAGTTTTGAACGGAAGATATTTCCTTTTTCACCATAGCCCTCTAGGGGCTTCCAAATATCCCCTTGCCAATTCCACAAGAACAGCCTTAGCGAAAGGCTTCTTGAAGGGAAAGATGTAACTCTGTGAGATGAATTAACAGAACACAGAGCAGTTTCTCAGAAAGCTTCTTTCCAGTTTTGAACGGAAGATATTTCCTTTTTCACCATAGCCCTCTATGGGCTTCCAAATATCCCTTTGCCAATTCCACAAGAACAGCCTTAGCGAAAGGCTTCTTGAAGGGAAAGATGTAACTCTGTGAGATGAATTAACAGAACACAGAGCAGTTTCTCAGAAAGCTTCTTTCCAGTTTTGAACGGAAGATATTTCCTTTTTCACCATAGCCCTCTATGGGCTTCCAAATATCCCTTTGCCAATTCCACAAGAATAGCCTTAGCGAAAGGCTTCTTGAAGGGAAAGATATAACTCTCTGAGATGAATTAACAGAACACAGAGCAGTTTCTCAGAAAGCTTCTTTCCAGTTTTGAACGGAAGATAATTCCTTTTTCACCATAGCCCTCTATGGGCTTCCAAATATCCCTTTGCCAATTCCACAAGAACAGCCTTAGCGAAAGGCTTCTTGAAGGGAAAGATGTAACTCTGTGTGATGAATTAACAGAACACAGAGTAGTTTCTCAGAAAGCTTCTTTCCAGTTTTGAACGGAAGATATTTCCTTTTTCACCATAGCCCTCTATGGGCTTCCAAATATCCCTTTGCCAATTCCACAAGAATAGCCTTAGCGAAAGGCTTCTTGAAGGGAAAGATGTAACTCTGTGAGATGAATTAACAGAACACAGAGCAGTTTCTCAGAAAGCTTCTTTCCAGTTTTGAACGGAAGATATTTCCTTTTTCACCATAGCCCTCTATGGGCTTCCAAATATCCCTTTGGGAATTCCACAAGAACAACCTTAGCGAAAGGTTTCTTGAAGGGAAAGATGTAACTCTGTGAGATGAATTAACAGAACACAGAGCAGTTTCTCAGAAAGCTTCTTTCCAGTTTTGAACGGAAGTTATTTCCTTTTTCACAATAGCCCTCTATGGGCTTCCAAATATCCCCTTGCCAATTCCACAAGAACAGCCTTAGCGAAAGACTTCTTGAAGGGAAAGATGTAACTCTGTGAGATGAATTAACAGAACACAGAGCAGTTTCTCAGAAAGCTTCTTTCCAGTTTTGAACGGAAGATATTCCCTTTTTCACCATAGCCCTCTACGGGCTTCCAAATATCCCTTTGCGAATTCCACAAGAACAGCCTTAGCGAAAGGCTTCCTGAAGAGAAAGATGTAACTCTGTTAGATGAATTAACAGAACACAGAGCAGTTTCTCAGAAAGCTTCTTTCCAGTTTTGAACGGAAGATATTTCCTTTTTCACCATAGCCCTCTATGGGCTTCCAAATATCCCTTTGCCAATTCCACAAGAACAGCCTTAGCGAAAGACTTCTTGAAGGGAAAGATGTAACTCTGTGAGATGAATTAACAGAACACAGAGCAGTTTCTCAGAAAGCTTCTTTCCAGTTTTGAACGGAAGATATTTCCTTTTTCACCATAGCCCTCTATGGGCTTCCAAATATCCCTTTGCCAATTCCACAAGAACAGCCTTAGCGAAAGGCTTCTTGAAGGGAAACATGTAACTCTGTGAGATGAATTAACAGAACACAGAGCAGTTTCTCAGAAAGCTTCTTTCCAGTTTTGAACGGAAGATATTTCCTTTTTCACCATAGCCCTCTATGGGCTTCCAAATATCCCCTTGCCAATTCCACAAGAACAGCCTTAGCGAAAGGCTTCTTGAAGGGAAAGATGTAACTCTGTGAGATGAATTAACAGAACACAGAGCAGTTTCTCAGAAAGCTTCTTTCCAGTTTTGAACGGAAGATATTTCCTTTTTCACCATAGCCCTCTATGGGCTTCCAAATATCCCTTTGCCAATTCCACAAGAACAGCCTTAGCGAAAGGCTTCTTGAAGGGAAAGATGTAACTCTGTGAGATGAATTAACAGAACACAGAGCAGTTTCTCAGAAAGCTTCTTTCCAGTTTTGAACGGAAGATATTTCCTTTTTCACCATAGCCCTCTATGGGCTTCCAAATATCCCTTTGCCAATTCCACAAGAATAGCCTTAGCGAAAGGCTTCTTGAAGGGAAAGATATAACTCTCTGAGATGAATTAACAGAACACAGAGCAGTTTCTCAGAAAGCTTCTTTCCAGTTTTGAACCGAAGATAATTCCTTTTTCACCATAGCCCTCTATGGGCTTCCAAATATCCCTTTGCCAATTCCACAAGAACAGCCTTAGCGAAAGGCTTCTTGAAGGGAAAGATGTAACTCTGTGTGATGAATTAACAGAACACAGAGCAGTTTCTCAGAAAGCTTCTTTCCAGTTTTGAACGGAAGATATTTCCTTTTTCACCATAGCCCTCTATGGGCTTCCAAATATCCCTTTGCCAATTCCACAAGAATAGCCTTAGCGAAAGGCTTCTTGAAGTGAAAGATATAACTCTCTGAGATGAATTAACAGAACACAGAGCAGTTTCTCAGAAAGCTTCTTTCCAGTATTGAACGGAAGATATTTCCTTTTTCACCATAGCCCTCTATGGGCTTCCAAATATCCCTTTGCCAATTCCACAAGAACAGCCTTAGCGAAAGGCTTCTTGAAGGGAAAGATGTAACTCTGTGAGATGAATTAACAGAACACAGAGCCGTTTCTCAGAAAGCTTCTTTCCAGTTTTGAACGGAAGATATTTCCTTTTTCACCATAGCCCTCTATGGGCTTCCAAATATCCCTTTGCCAATTCCACAAGAACAGCCTTAGCGAAAGGCTTCTTGAAGGGAAAGATGTAACTCTGTGAGATGAATTAACAGAACACAGAGCAGTTTCTCAGAAAGCTTCTTTCCAGTTTTGAACGGAAGATATTTCCTTTTTCACCATAGCCCTCTATGGGCTTCCAAATATCCCTTTGCCAATTCCACAAGAACAGCCTTAGCGAAAGACTTCTTGAAGGGAAAGATGTAACTCTGTGAGATGAATTAACAGAACACAGAGCAGTTTCTCAGAAAGCTTCTTTCCAGTTTTGAACGGAAGATATTTCCTTTTTCACCATAGCCCTCTATGGGCTTCCAAATATCCCTTTGCCAATTCCACAAGAACAGCCTTAGCGAAAGGCTTCTTGAAGGGAAACATGTAACTCTGTGAGATGAATTAACAGAACACAGAGCAGTTTCTCAGAAAGCTTCTTTCCAGTTTTGAACGGAAGATATTTCCTTTTTCACCATAGCCCTCTATGGGCTTCCAAATATCCCCTTGCCAATTCCACAAGAACAGCCTTAGCGAAAGGCTTCTTGAAGGGAAAGATGTAACTCTGTGAGATGAATTAACAGAACACAGAGCAGTTTCTCAGAAAGCTTCTTTCCAGTTTTGAACGGAAGATATTTCCTTTTTCACCATAGCCCTCTATGGGCTTCCAAATATCCCTTTGCCAATTCCACAAGAACAGCCTTAGCGAAAGGCTTCTTGAAGGGAAAGATGTAACTCTGTGAGATGAATTAACAGAACACAGAGCAGTTTCTCAGAAAGCTTCTTTCCAGTTTTGAACGGAAGATATTTCCTTTTTCACCATAGCCCTCTATGGGCTTCCAAATATCCCTTTGCCAATTCCACAAGAATAGCCTTAGCGAAAGGCTTCTTGAAGGGAAAGATATAACTCTCTGAGATGAATTAACAGAACACAGAGCAGTTTCTCAGAAAGCTTCTTTCCAGTTTTGAACGGAAGATAATTCCTTTTTCACCATAGCCCTCTATGGGCTTCCAAATATCCCTTTGCCAATTCCACAAGAACAGCCTTAGCGAAAGGCTTCTTGAAGGGAAAGATGTAACTCTGTGTGATGAATTAACAGAACACAGAGCAGTTTCTCAGAAAGCTTCTTTCCAGTTTTGAACGGAAGATATTTCCTTTTTCACCATAGCCCTCTATGGGCTTCCAAATATCCCTTTGCCAATTCCACAAGAATAGCCTTAGCGAAAGGCTTCTTGAAGGGAAAGATATAACTCTCTGAGATGAATTAACAGAACACAGAGCAGTTTCTCAGAAAGCTTCTTTCCAGTATTGAACGGAAGATATTTCCTTTTTCACCATAGCCCTCTATGGGCTTCCAAATATCCCTTTGCCAATTCCACAAGAACAGCCTTAGCGAAAGGCTTCTTGAAGGGAAAGATGTAACTCTGTGAGATGAATTAACAGAACACAGAGCCGTTTCTCAGAAAGCTTCTTTCCAGTTTTGAACGGAAGATATTTCCTTTTTCACCATAGCCCTCTAGGGGCTTCCAAGTATCCCCTAGCCAATTCCACAGAAACAGCTTTAGCGAAAGGTTTCTTGAAAGGAAAGATGTAACACTGTGATACGAATTAACAGAACACAGAGCAGTTTCTCAGAAAGCTTCTTTCCAGTTTTGAACGGAAGATATTTCCTTTTTCACCATAGCCCTCTATGGGCTTCCAAATATCCCTTTTCCAATTCCACAAGAACAGCCTTAGCGAAAGGCTTCTTGAAGGGAAAGATGTAACTCTGTGAGATGAATTAACAGAACACAGAGCAGTTTCTCAGAAAGCTTCTTTCCAGTTTTGAACGGAAGATATTTCCTTTTTCACCATAGCCCTCTATGGGCTTCCAAATATCCCTTTGGGAATTCCACAAGAACAACCTTAGCGAAAGGTTTCTTGAAGGGAAAGATGTAACTCTGTGAGATGAATTAACAGAACACAGAGCAGTTTCTCAGAAAGCTTCTTTCCAGTTTTGAACGGAAGATATTTCCTTTTTCACAATAGCCCTCTATGGGCTTCCAAATATCCCCTTGCCAATTCCACAAGAACAGCCTTAGCGAAAGACTTCTTGAAGGGAAAGATGTAACTCTGTGAGATGAATTAACAGAACACAGAGCAGTTTCTCAGAAAGCTTCTTTCCAGTTTTGAACGGAAGATATTCCCTTTTTCACCATAGCCCTCTACGGGCTTCCAAATATCCCTTTGCGAATTCCACAAGAACAGCCTTAGCGAAAGGCTTCCTGAAGAGAAAGATGTAACTCTGTTAGATGAATTAACAGAACACAGAGCAGTTTCTCAGAAAGCTTCTTTCCAGTTTTGAACGGAAGATATTTCCTTTTTCACCATAGCCCTCTATGGGCTTCCAAATATCCCTTTGCCAATTCCACAAGAACAGCCTTAGCGAAAGACTTCTTGAAGGGAAAGATGTAACTCTGTGAGATGAATTAACAGAACACAGAGCAGTTTCTCAGAAAGCTTCTTTCCAGTTTTGAACGGAAGATATTTCCTTTTTCACCATAGCCCTCTATGGGCTTCCAAATATCCCTTTGCCAATTCCACAAGAACAGCCTTAGCGAAAGGCTTCTTGAAGGGAAACATGTAACTCTGTGAGATGAATTAACAGAACACAGAGCAGTTTCTCAGAAAGCTTCTTTCCAGTTTTGAACGGAAGATATTTCCTTTTTCACCATAGCCCTCTATGGGCTTCCAAATATCCCTTTGCCAATTCCACAAGAACAGCCTTAGCGAAAGGCTTCTTGAAGGGAAAGATGTAACTCTGTGAGATGAATTAACAGAACACAGAGCAGTTTCCCAGAAAGCTTCTTTCCAGTTTTGAACGGAAGATATTTCCTTTTTCACCATAGCCCTCTATGGGCTTCCAAATATCCCTTTGCCAATTCCACAAGAACAGCCTTAGCGAAAGGCTTCTTGAAGGGAAAGATGTAACTCTGTGAGATGAATTAACAGAACACAGAGCAGTTTCTCAGAAAACTTCTTTCCAGTTTTGAACGGAAGATATTTCCTTTTTCACCATAGCCCTCTATGGGCTTCCAAATATCCCTTTGCCAATTCCACAAGAACAGCCTTAGCGAAAGACTTCTTGAAGGGAAAGATGTAACTCTGTGAGATGAATTAAGAGAACACAGAGCAGTTTCTCAGAAAGCTTCTTTCCAGTTTTGAACGGAAGATATTTCCTTTTTCACCATAGCCCTCTATGGGCTTCCAAATATCCCTTTGCCAATTCCACAAGAACAGCCTTAGCGAAAGGCTTCTTGAAGGGAAACATGTAACTCTGTGAGATGAATTAACAGAACACAGAGCAGTTTCTCAGAAAGCTTCTTTCCAGTTTTGAACGGAAGATATTTCCTTTTTCACCAGAGCCCTCTATGGGCTTCCAAATATCCCTTTGCCAATTACACAAGAACAGCCTTAGCGAAAGGATACTTGAAGGGAAAGATGTAACTCTGTGAGATGAATTAACAGAACACAGAGCAGTTTCTCAGAAAGCTTCTTTCCAGTGTTGAACGGAAGATATTTCCTTTTTCACCATAGCCCTCTATGGGCTTCCAAATATCCGTTTGCCAATTCCACAAGAACAGCCTTAGCGAAAGGCTTATTGAAGGGAAAGATGTAACTCTGTGAGATGAATTAACAGAACACAGAGCAGTTTCTCAGAAAGCTTCTTTCCAGTTGTGAACGGAAGATATTTCCTTTTTCACCATAGCCCTCTATGGGCTTCCAAATATCCCTTCGCCAATTCCACAAGAACAGCCTTAGCGAAAGGCTTCTTGAAGGGAAAGATGTAACTCTGTGAGATGCATTAACAGAACACAGAGCAGTTTCTCAGAAAGCTTCTTTCCAGTTTTGAACGGAAGATATTTCCTTTTTCACCATAGCCCTCTATGGGCTTCTAAATATCACTTTTCGAATTCCACAAGAACAGCCTTAGCGAAAGGTTTCTTGAATGGAAAGATGTAACTCTGTGAGATGAATTAACAGAACACAGAGCAGTTTCTCAGAAAGATTCTTTCCAGTTTTGAACGGAAGATATTTCCTTTTTCACCATAGCCCTCTAGGGGCTTCCAAGTATAACCTAGCCAATTCCACAGAAACAGCTTTAGCGAAAGGTTTCTTGAAAGGAAAGATGTAACACTGTGATACGAATTAACAGAACACAGAGCAGTTTCTCAGAAAGCTTCTTTCCAGTTTTGAACGGAAGATATTTCCTTTTTCACCATAGCCCTCTATGGGCTTCCAAATATCCCTTTTCCAATTCCACAAGAACAGCCTTAGCGAAAGGCTTCTTGAAGGGAAAGATGTAACTCTGTGAGATGAATTAACAGAACACAGAGCAGTTTCTCAGAAAGCTTCTTTGCAGTTTTGAACGGAAGATATTTCATTTTTCACCATAGCCCTCTATGGGCTTCCAAATATCCCTTTGCCAATTCCACAAGAACAACCTTAGCGAAAGGTTTCTTGAAGGGAAAGATGTAACTCTGTGAGATGAATTAACAGAACACAGAGCAGTTTCTCAGAAAGCTTCTTTCCAGTTTTGAACGGAAGTTATTTCCTTTTTCACAATAGCCCTCTATGGGCTTCCAAATATCCCCTTGCCAATTCCACAAGAACAGCCTTAGCGAAAGACTTCTTGAAGGGAAAGATGTAACTCTGTGAGATGAATTAACAGAACACAGAGCATTTTCTCAGAAAGCTTCTTTCCAGTTTTGAACGGAAGATATTCCCTTTTTCACCATAGCCCTCTACGGGCTTCCAAATATCCCTTTGCGAATTCCACAAGAACAGCCTTAGCGAAAGGCTTCCTGAAGAGAAAGATGTAACTCTGTTAGATGAATTAACAGAACACAGAGCAGCTTCTCAGAAAGCTTCTTTCCAGTTTTGAACGGAAGATATTTCCTTTTTCACCATAGCCCTCTATGGGCTTCCAAATATCCCTTTGCCAATTCCACAAGAACAGCCTTAGCGAAAGACTTCTTGAAGGGAAAGATGTAACTCTGTGAGATGAATTAACAGAACACAGGGCAGTTTCTCAGAAAGCTTCTTTCCAGTTGTGAACGGAAGATATTTCCTTTTTCACCATAGCCCTCTATGGGCTTCCAAATATCCCTTCGCCAATTCCACAAGAACAGCCTTAGCGAAAGGCTTCTTGAAGGGAAAGATGTAACTCTGTGAGATGCATTAACAGAACACAGAGCAGTTTCTCAGAAAGCTTCTTTCCAGTTTTGAACGGAAGATATTTCCTTTTTCACCATAGCCCTCTATGGGCTTCTAAATATCACTTTTCGAATTCCACAAGAACAGCCTTAGCGAAAGGTTTCTTGAATGGAAAGATGTAACTCTGTGAGATGAATTAACAGAACACAGAGCAGTTTCTCAGAAAGATTCTTTCCAGTTTTGAACGGAAGATATTTCCTTTTTCACCATAGCCCTCTAGGGGCTTCCAAGTATAACCTAGCCAATTCCACAGAAACAGCTTTAGCGAAAGGTTTCTTGAAAGGAAAGATGTAACACTGTGATACGAATTAACAGAACACAGAGCAGTTTCTCAGAAAGCTTCTTTCCAGTTTTGAACGGAAGATATTTCCTTTTTCACCATAGCCCTCTATGGGCTTCCAAATATCCCTTTTCCAATTCCACAAGAACAGCCTTAGCGAAAGGCTTCTTGAAGGGAAAGATGTAACTCTGTGAGATGAATTAACAGAACACAGAGCAGTTTCTCAGAAAGCTTCTTTGCAGTTTTGAACGGAAGATATTTCATTTTTCACCATAGCCCTCTATGGGCTTCCAAATATCCCTTTGCCAATTCCACAAGAACAACCTTAGCGAAAGGTTTCTTGAAGGGAAAGATGTAACTCTGTGAGATGAATTAACAGAACACAGAGCAGTTTCTCAGAAAGCTTCTTTCCAGTTTTGAACGGAAGTTATTTCCTTTTTCACAATAGCCCTCTATGGGCTTCCAAATATCCCCTTGCCAATTCCACAAGAACAGCCTTAGCGAAAGACTTCTTGAAGGGAAAGATGTAACTCTGTGAGATGAATTAACAGAACACAGAGCAGTTTCTCAGAAAGCTTCTTTCCAGTTTTGAACGGAAGATATTCCCTTTTTCACCATAGCCCTCTACGGGCTTCCAAATATCCCTTTGCGAATTCCACAAGAACAGCCTTAGCGAAAGGCTTCCTGAAGAGAAAGATGTAACTCTGTTAGATGAATTAACAGAACACAGAGCAGCTTCTCAGAAAGCTTCTTTCCAGTTTTGAACGGAAGATATTTCCTTTTTCACCATAGCCCTCTATGGGCTTCCAAATATCCCTTTGCCAATTCCACAAGAACAGCCTTAGCGAAAGACTTCTTGAAGGGAAAGATGTAACTCTGTGAGATGAATTAACAGAACACAGAGCAGTTTCTCAGAAAGCTTCTTTCCAGTTTTGAACGGAAGATATTTCCTTTTTCACCATAGCCCTCTATGGGCTTCCAAATATCCCTTTGCCAATTCCACAAGAACAGCCTTAGCGAAAGGCTTCTTGAAAGGAAACATGTAACTCTGTGAGATGAATTAACAGAACACAGAGCAGTTTCTCAGAAAGCTTCTTTCCAGTTTTGAACGGAAGATATTTCCTTTTTCACCATAGCCCTCTATGGGCTTCCAAATATCCCTTTGCCAATTCCACAAGAACAGCCTTAGCGAAAGGCTTCTTGAAGGGAAAGATGTAACTCTGTGAGATGAGTTAACAGAACACAGAGCAGTTTCTCAGAAATCTTCTTTCCAGTTTTGAACGGAAGATATTTCCTTTTTCACCATAGCCCTCTATGGGCTTCCAAATATCCCTTTGCCAATTCCACAAGAACAGCCTTAGCGAAAGGCTTCTTGAAGGGAAAGATGTAAATCTGTGAGATGAATTAAGAGAACACAGAGCAGTTTCTCAGAAAGCTTCTTTCCAGTTTTGAACGGAAGATATTTCCTTTTTCACCTTAGCCCTCTATGGGCTTCCAAATATCCCTTTGCCAATTCCACAAGAACAGCCTTAGCGAAAGGCTTCTTGAAGGGAAAGATGTAACTCTGTGAGATGAATTAACAGAACACAGGGCAGTTTCTCAGAAAGCTTCTTTCCAGTTTTGAACGGAAGATATTTCCTTTTTCACCAGAGCCCTCTATGGGCTTCCAAATATCCCTTTGCCAATTCCACAAGAACAGCCTTAGCGAAAGGCTACTTGAAGGGAAAGATGTAAGTCTGTGAGATGAATTAACAGAACACAGAGCAGTTTCTCAGAAAGCTTCTTTCCAGTGTTGAACGGAAGATATTTCCTTTTTCACCATAGCCCTCTATGGGCTTCCAAATATCCGTTTTCCAATTCCACAAGAACAGCCTTAGCGAAAGGCTTCTTGAACGGAAAGATGTAACTCTGTGAGATGCATTAACAGAACACAGAGCGGTTTCTCAGAAAGCTTCTTTCCAGTTTTGAACGGAAGATATTTCCTTTTTCACCATAGCCCTCTATGGGCTTCTAAATATCACTTTTCGAATTCCACAAGAACAGCCTTAGCGAAAGGTTTCTTGAATGGAAAGATGTACCTCTGTGAGATGAATTAACAGAACACAGAGCAGTTTCTCAGAAAGCTTCTTTCCAGTTTTGAACGGAAGATATTTCCTTTTTCACCATAGCCCTCTATGGGCTTCCAAATATCCCCTTGCCAATTCCACAAGAACAGCCTTAGCGAAAGGCTTCTTGAAGGGAAAGATGTAACTCTGTGAGATGAATTAACAGAACACAGAGAAGTTTCTCAGAAAGCTTCTTTCCAGTTTTGAACGGAAGATATTTCCTTTTTCACCATAGCCCTCTATGGGCTTCCAAATATCCCTTTGCCAATTCCACAAGAACAGCCTTAGCGAAAGGCTTCTTGAAGGGAAAGATGTAACTCTGTGAGATGAATTAACAGAACACAGAGCAGTTTCTCAGAAAGCTTCTTTCCAGTATTGAACGGAAGATATTTCCTTTTTCACCATAGCCCTCTATGGGCTTCCAAATATCCCTTTGCCAATTCCACAAGAACAGCCTTAGCGAAAGGCTTCTTGAAGGGAAAGATGTAACTCTGTGAGATGAATTAACAGAACACAGAGCCGTTTCTCAGAAAGCTTCTTTCCAGTTTTGAACGGAAGATATTTCCTTTTTCACCATAGCCCTGTAGGGGCTTCCAAGTATCCCCTAGCCAATTCCACAGAAACAGCTTTAGCGAAAGGTTTCTTGAAAGGAAAGATGTAACACTGTGATACGAATTAACAGAACACAGAGCAGTTTCTCAGAAAGCTTCTTTCCAGTTTTGAACGGAAGATATTTCCTTTTTCACCATAGCCCTCTATGGGCTTCCAAATATCCCTTTTCCAATTCCACAAGAACAGCCTTAGCGAAAGGCTTCTTGAAGGGAAAGATGTAACTCTGTGAGATGAATTAACAGAACACAGAGCAGTTTCTCAGAAAGCTTCTTTCCAGTTTTGAACGGAAGATATTTCCTTTTTCACCATAGCCCTCTATGGGCTTCCAAATATCCCTTTGCGAATTCCACAAGAACAACCTTAGCGAAAGGTTTCTTGAAGGGAAAGATGTAACTCTGTGAGATGAATTAACAGAACACAGAGCAGTTTCTCAGAAAGCTTCTTTCCAGTTTTGAACGGAAGTTATTTCCTTTTTCACAATAGCCCTCTATGGGCTTCCAAATATCCCCTTGCCAATTCCACAAGAACAGCCTTAGCGAAAGACTTCTTGAAGGGAAAGATGTAACTCTGTGAGATGAATTAACAGAACACAGAGCAGTTTCTCAGAAAGCTTCTTTCCAGTTTTGAACGGAAGATATTCCCTTTTTCACCATAGCCCTCTACGGGCTTCCAAATATCCCTTTGCGAATTCCACAAGAACAGCCTTAGCGAAAGGCTTCCTGAAGAGAAAGATGTAACTCTGTTAGATGAATTAACAGAACACAGAGCAGTTTCTCAGAAAGCTTCTTTCCAGTTTTGAACGGAAGATATTTCCTTTTTCACCATAGCCCTCTATGGGCTTCCAAATATCCCTTTGCCAATTCCACAAGAACAGCCTTAGCGAAAGACTTCTTGAAGGGAAAGATGTAACTCTGTGAGATGAATTAACAGAACACAGAGCAGTTTCTCAGAAAGCTTCTTTCCAGTTTTGAACGGAAGATATTTCCTTTTTCACCATAGCCCTCTATGGGCTTCCAAATATCCCTTTGCCAATTCCACAAGAACAGCCTTAGCGAAAGGCTTCTTGAAGGGAAACATGTAACTCTGTGAGATGAATTAACAGAACACAGAGCAGTTTCTCAGAAAGCTTCTTTCCAGTTTTGAACGGAAGATATTTCCTTTTTCACCATAGCCCTCTATGGGCTTCCAAATATCCCTTTGCCAATTCCACAAGAACAGCCTTAGCGAAAGGCTTCTTGAAGGGACAGATGTAACTCTGTGAGATGAATTAACAGAACACAGAGCAGTTTCCCAGAAAGCTTCTTTCCAGTTTTGAACGGAAGATATTTCCTTTTTCACCATAGCCCTCTATGGGCTTCCAAATATCCCTTTGCCAATTCCACAAGAACAGCCTTAGCGAAAGGCTTCTTGAAGGGAAAGATGTAACTCTGTGAGATGAATTAACAGAACACAGAGCAGTTTCTCAGAAAGCTTCTTTCCAGTTTTGAACGGAAGATATTTCCTTTTTCACCATAGCCCACTATGGGCTTCCAAATATCCCTTTGCCAATTCCACAAGAACAGCCTTAGCGAAAGGCTTCTTGAAGGGAAAGATGTAACTCTGTGAGATGAATTAACAGAACACAGAGCAGTTTCTCAGAAAGCTTCTTTACAATTTTGAACGGAAGATATTTCCTTTTTCACCATAGCCCTCTATGGGCTTCCAAATATCCCTTTGCGAATTCCACAAGAACAGCCTTAGCGAAAGGCTTCTTGAAGGGAAAGATGTAACTCTGTGAGATGAATTAACAGAACACAGAGCCGTTTCTCAGAAAGCTTCTTTCCAGTGTTGAACGGAAGATATTTCCTTTTTCACCATAGCCCTCTAGGGGCTTCCAAGTATCCCCTAGCCAATTCCACAGAAACAGCTTTAGCGAAAGGTTTCTTGAAAGGAAAGATGTAACACTGTGATACGAATTAACAGAACACAGAGCAGTTTCTCAGAAAGCTTCTTTCCAGTTTTGAACGGAAGATATTTCCTTTTTCACCATAGCCCTCTATGGGCTTCCAAATATCCCTTTTCCAACTCCACAAGAACAGCCTTAGCGAAAGGCTTCTTGAAGGGAAAGATGTAACTCTGTGAGATGAATTAACAGAACACAGAGCAGTTTCTCAGAAAGCTTCTTTCCAGTTTTGAACGGAAGATATTTCCTTTTTCACCATAGCCCTCTATGGGCTTCCAAATATCCCTTTGCGAATTCCACAAGAACAACCTTAGCGAAAGGTTTCTTGAAGGGAAAGATGTAACTTTGTGAGATGAATTAACAGAACACAGAGCAGTTTCTCAGAAAGCTTCTTTCCAGTTTTGAACGGAAGTTATTTCCTTTTTCACAATAGCCCTCTATGGGCTTCCAAATATCCCCTTGCCAATTCCACAAGAACAGCCTTAGCGAAAGACTTCTTGAAGGGAAAGATGTAACTCTGTGAGATGAATTAACAGAACACAGAGCAGTTTCTCAGAAAGCTTCTTTCCAGTTTTGAACGGAAGATATTCCCTTTTTCACCATAGCCCTCTACGGGCTTCCAAATATCCCTTTGCGAATTCCACAAGAACAGCCTTAGCGAAAGGCTTCCTGAAGAGAAAGATGTAACTCTGTTAGATGAATTAACAGAACACAGAGCAGTTTCTCAGAAAGCTTCTTTCCAGTTTTGAACGGAAGATATTTCCTTTTTCACCATAGCCCTCTATGGGCTTCCAAATATCCCTTTGCCAATTCCACAAGAACAGCCTTAGCGAAAGGCTTCTTGAAGGGAAAGATGTAACTCTGTGAGATGAATTAACAGAACACAGAGCAGTTTCTCAGAAAGCTTCTTTCCAGTTTTGAACGGAAGATATTTCCTTTTTCACCATAGCCCTCTATGGGCTTCCAAATATCCCTTTGCCAATTCCACAAGAACAGCCTTAGCGAAAGACTTCTTGAAGGGAAAGATGTAACTCTGTGAGATGAATTAAGAGAACACAGAGCAGTTTCTCAGAAAGCTTCTGTCCAGTTTTGAACGGAAGATATTTCCTTTTTCACCATAGCCCTCTATGGGCTTCCAAATATCCCTTTGCCAATTCCACAAGAACAGCCTTATCGAAAGGCTTCTTGAAGGGAAAGATGTAAATCTGTGAGATGAATTAACAGAACACAGAGCAGTTTCTCAGAAAGCTTCTTTCCAGTTTTGAACGGAAGATATTTCCTTTTTCACCAGAGCCCTCTATGGGCTTCCAAATATCCCTTTGCCAATTCCACAAGAACAGCCTTAGCGAAAGGCTACTTGAAGGGAAAGATGTAACTCTGTGAGATGAATTAACAGAACACAGAGCAGTTTCTCAGAAAGCTTCTTTCCAGTGTTGAACGGAAGATATTTCCTTTTTCACCATAGCCCTCTATGGGCTTCCAAATATCCGTTTGCCAATTCCACAAGAACAGCCTTAGCGAAAGGCTTATTGAAGGGAAAGATGTAACTCTGTGAGATGAATTAACAGAACACAGAGCAGTTTCTCAGAAAGCTTCTTTCCAGTTGTGAACGGAAGATATTTCCTTTTTCACCATAGCCCTCTATGGGCTTCCAAATATCCCTTTGCCAATTCCACAAGAACAGCCTTAGCGAAAGGCTTCTTGAAGGGAAAGATGTAACTCTGTGAGATGAATTAACAGAACACAGAGCAGTTTCTCAGAAAGCTTCTTTACAGTTTTGAACGGAAGATATTTCCTTTTTCACCATAGCCCTCTATGGGCTTCCAAATATCCCTTTGCGAATTCTACAAGAACAGCCTTAGTGAAAGTCTTCTTGAAGGGAAAGATGTAACTCTGTGAGATGAATTAACAGAACACAGAGCAGTTTCTCAGAAAGCTTCTTTCCAGTTTTGAACGGAAGATAAGTCCTTTTTCACCATAGCCCTCTATGGGCTTCCAAATATCCCTTCGCCAATTCCACAAGAACAGCCTTAGCGAAAGGCTTCTTGAAGGGAAAGATGTAACTCTGTGAGATGCATTAACAGAACACAGAGCAGGTTCTCAGAAAGCTTCTTTCCAGTTTTGAACGGAAGATATTTCCTTTTTCACCATAGCCCTCTATGGGCTTCTAAATATCCCTTTTCGAATTCCACAAGAACAGCCTTAGCGAAAGGTTTCTGGAATGGAAAGATGTAACTCTGTGAGATGAATTAACAGAACACAGAGCAGTTTCTCAGAAAGCTTCTTTCCAGTTTTGAACGGAAGATATTTCCTTTTTCACCATAGCCCTCTATGGGCTTCCAAATATCCCCTTGCCAATTCCACAAGAACAGCCTTAGCGAAAGGCTTCTTGAAGGGAAAGATGTAACTCTGTGAGATGAATTAACAGAACACAGAGCAGTTTCTCAGAAAGCTTCTTTCCAGTTTTGAACGGAAGATATTTCCTTTTTCACCATAGCCCTCTATGGGCTTCCAAATATCCCTTTGCCAATTCCACAAGAACAGCCTTAGCGAAAGGCTTCTTGAAGGGAAAGATGTAACTCTGTGAGATGAATTAACAGAACACAGAGCAGTTTCTCAGAAAGCTTCTTTCCAGTTTTGAACGGAAGATATTTCCTTTTTCACCATAGCCCACTATGGGCTTCCAAATATCCCTTTGCGAATTCCACAAGAACAGCCTTAGTGAAAGGCTTCTTGAAGGGAAAGATGTAACTCTGTGAGATGAATTTACAGAACACAGAGCAGTTTCTCAGAAAGCTTCTTTCCAGTTTTGAACGGAAGATATTTCCTTTTTCACCAGAGCCCTCTATGGGCTTCCAAATATCCCTTTGCCAATTCCACAAGAATAGCCTTAGCGAAAGGCTTCTTGAAGGGAAAGATATAACTCTCTGAGATGAATTAACAGAACACAGAGCAGTTTCTCAGAAACCTTCTTTCCAGTATTGAACGGAAGATATTTCCTTTTTCACCATAGCCCTCTATGGGCTTCCAAATATCCCTTTGCCAATTCCACAAGAACAGCCTTAGCGAAAGGCTTCTTGAAGGGAAAGATGTAACTCTGTGAGATGAATTAACAGAACACAGAGCCGTTTCTCAGAAAGCTTCTTTCCAGTTTTGAACGGAAGATATTTCCTTTTTCACCATAGCCCTCTAGGGGCTTCCAAGTATCCCCTAGCCAATTCCACAGAAACAGCTTTAGCGAAAGGTTTCTTGAAAGGAAAGATGTAACACTGTGATACGAATTAACAGAACACAGAGCAGTTTCTCAGAAAGCTTCTTTCCAGTTTTGAACGGAAGATATTTCCTTTTTCACCATAGCCCTCTATGGGCTTCCAAATATCCCTTTTCCAATTCCACAAGAACAGCCTTAGCGAAAGGCTTCTTGAAGGGAAAGATGTAACTCTGTTAGATGAATTAACAGAACACAGAGCAGTTTCTCAGAAAGCTTCTTTCCAGTTTTGAACGGAAGATATTTCCTTTTTCACCATAGCCCTCTATGGGCTTCCAAATATCCCTTTGCGAATTCCACAAGAACAACCTTAGCGAAAGGTTTCTTGAAGGGAAAGATGTAACACTGTGAGATGCATTAACAGAACACAGAGCAGTTTCTCAGAAAGCTTCTTTCCAGTTTTGAACGGAAGTTATTTCCTTTTTCACCATAGCCCTCTTTGGGCTTCCAAATATCCCCTTGCCAATTCCACAAGAACAGCCTTAGCGAAAGACTTCTTGAAGGGAAAGATGTAACTCTGTGAGATGAATTAACAGAACACAGAGCAGTTTCTCAGAAAGCTTCTTTCCAGTTTTGAACGGAAGATATTTCCTTTTTCACCATAGCCCTCTATGGGCTTCCAAATATCCCCTTGCCAATTCCACAAGAACAGCCTTAGCGAAAGGCTTCTTGAAGGGAAAGATGTAACTCTGTGAGATGAATTAACAGAACACAGAGCAGTTTCTCAAAAAGCTTCTTTCCAGTTTTGAACGGAAGATATTTCCTTTTTCACCAGAGCCCTCTATGGGCTTCCAAATATCCCTTTGCCAATTCCACAAGAACAGCCTTAGCGAAAGGCTACTTGAAGGGAAAGATGTAACTCTGTGAGATGAATTAACAGAACACAGAGCAGTTTCTCAGAAAGCTTCTTTCCAGTGTTGAACGGAAGATATTTCCTTTTTCACCATAGCCCTCTATGGGCTTCCAAATATCCGTTTGCCAATTCCACAAGAACAGCCTTAGCGAAAGGCTTATTGAAGGGAAAGATGTAACTCTGTGAGATGAATTAACAGAACACAGAGCAGTTTCTCAGAAAGCTTCTTTCCAGTTGTGAACGGAAGATATTTCCTTTTTCACCATAGCCCTCTATGGGCTTCCAAATATCCCTTCGCCAATTCTACAAGAACAGCCTTAGCGAAAGGCTTCTTGAAGGGAAAGATGTAACTCTGTGAGATGCATTAACAGAACACAGAGCAGTTTCTCAGAAAGCTTCTTTCCAGTTTTGAATGGAAGATATTTCCTTTTTCACCATAGCCCTCTATGGGCTTCTAAATATCCCTTGTCGAATTCCACAAGAACAGCCTTAGCGAAAGGTTTCTGGAATGGAAAGATGTAACTCTGTGAGATGAATTAACAGAACACAGAGCAGTTTCTCAGAAAGCTTCTTTCCAGTTTTGAACGGAAGATATTTCCTTTTTCACCATAGCCCTCTATGGGCTTCCAAATATCCCCTTGCCAATTCCACAAGAACAGCCTTAGCGAAAGGCTTCTTGAAGGGAAAGATGTAACTCTGTGAGATGAATTAACAGAACACAGAGCAGTTTCTCAGAAAGCTTCTTTCCAGTTTTGAACGGAAGATATTTCCTTTTTCACCATAGCCCTCTATGGGCTTCCAAATATCCCTTTGCCAATTCCACAAGAACAGCCTTAGCGAAAGGCTTCTTGAAGGGAAAGATGTAACTCTGTGAGATGAATTAACAGAACACAGAGCAGTTTCTCAGAAAGCTTCTTTCCAGTTTTGAACGGAAGATATTTCCTTTTTCACCATAGCCCACTATGGGCTTCCAAATATCCCTTTGCCAATTCCACAAGAACAGCCTTAGCGAAAGGCTTCTTGAAGGGAAAGATGTAACTCTGTGAGATGAATTAACAGAACACAGAGCCGTTTCTCAGAAAGCTTCTTTCCAGTTTTGAACGGAAGATATTTCCTTTTTCACCATAGCCCTCTAGGGGCTTCCAAGTATCCCCTAGCCAATTCCACAGAAACAGCTTTAGCGAAAGGTTTCTTGAAAGGAAAGATGTAACACTGTGATACGAATTAACAGAACACAGAGCAGTTTCTCAGAAAGCTTCTTTCCAGTTTTGAACGGAAGATATTTCCTTTTTCACCATAGCCCTCTATGGGCTTCCAAATATCCCTTCGCCAATTCCACAAGAACAGCCTTAGCGAAAGGCTTCTTGAAGGGAAAGATGTAACTCTGTGAGATGCATTAACAGAACACAGAGCAGTTTCTCAGAAAGCTTCTTTCCAGTTTTGAACGGAAGATATTTCCTTTTTCACCATTGCCCTCTATGGGCTTCTAAATATCCCTTTTCGAATTCCACAAGAACAGCCTTAGCGAAAGGTTTCTGGAATGGAAAGATGTAACTCTGTGAGATGAATTAACAGAACACAGAGCAGTTTCTCAGAAAGCTTCTTTCCAGTTTTGAACGGAAGATATTTCCTTTTTCACCATAGCCCTCTATGGGCTTCCAAATATCCCCTTGCCAATTCCACAAGAACAGCCTTAGCGAAAGACTTCTTGAAGGGAAAGATGTAACTCTGTGAGATGAATTAACAGAACACAGAGCAGTTTCTCAGAAAGCTTCTTTCCAGTTTTGAACGGAAGATATTCCCTTTTTCACCATAGCCCTCTACGGGCTTCCAAATATCCCTTTGCGAATTCCACAAGAACAGCCTTAGCGAAAGGCTTCCTGAAGAGAAAGATGTAACTCTGTTAGATGAATTAACAGAACACAGAGCAGTTTCTCAGAAAGCTTCTTTCCAGTTTTGAACGGAAGATATTTCCTTTTTCACCATAGCCCTCTATGGGCTTCCAAATATCCCTTTGCCAATTCCACAAGAACAGCCTTAGCGAAAGACTTCTTGAAGGGAAAGATGTAACTCTGTGAGATGAATTAACAGAACACAGAGCAGTTTCTCAGAAAGCTTCTTTCCAGTTTTGAACGGAAGATATTTCCTTTTTCACCATAGCCCTCTATGGGCTTCCAAATATCCCTTTGCCAATTCCACAAGAACAGCCTTAGCGAAAGGCTTCTTGAAGGGAAACATGTAACTCTGTGAGATGAATTAACAGAACACAGAGCAGTTTCTCAGAAAGCTTCTTTCCAGTTTTGAACGGAAGATATTTCCTTTTTCACCATAGCCCTCTATGGGCTTCCAAATATCCCTTTGCCAATTCCACAAGAACAGCCTTAGCGAAAGGCTTCTTGAAGGGACAGATGTAACTCTGTGAGATGAATTAACAGAACACAGAGCAGTTTCCCAGAAAGCTTCTTTCCAGTTTTGAACGGAAGATATTTCCTTTTTCACCATAGCCCTCTATGGGCTTCCAAATATCCCTTTGCCAATTCCACAAGAACAGCCTTAGCGAAAGGCTTCTTGAAGGGAAAGATGTAACTCTGTGAGATGAATTAACAGAACACAGAGCAGTTTCTCAGAAAGCTTCTTTCCAGTTTTGAACGGAAGATATTTCCTTTTTCACCATAGCCCTCTATGGGCTTCCAAATATCCCTTTGCCAATTCCACAAGAACAGCCTTAGCGAAAGACTTCTTGAAGGGAAAGATGTAACTCTGTGAGATGAATTAAGAGAACACAGAGCAGTTTCTCAGAAAGCTTCTGTCCAGTTTTGAACGGAAGATATTTCCTTTTTCACCATAGCCCTCTATGGGCTTCCAAATATCCCTTTGCCAATTCCACAAGAACAGCCTTATCGAAAGGCTTCTTGAAGGGAAAGATGTAACTCTGTGAGATGAATTAACAGAACACAGAGCAGTTTCTCAGAAAGCTTCTTTCCAGTTTTGAACGGAAGATATTTCCTTTTTCACCAGAGCCCTCTATGGGCTTCCAAATATCCCTTTGCCAATTCCACAAGAACAGCCTTAGCGAAAGGCTACTTGAAGGGAAAGATGTAACTCTGTGAGATGAATTAACAGAACACAGAGCAGTTTCTCAGAAAGCTTCTTTCCAGTGTTGAACGGAAGATATTTCCTTTTTCACCATAGCCCTCTATGGGCTTCCAAATATCCGTTTGCCAATTCCACAAGAACAGCCTTAGCGAAAGGCTTATTGAAGGGAAAGATGTAACTCTGTGAGATGAATTAACAGAACACAGAGCAGTTTCTCAGAAAGCTTCTTTCCAGTTGTGAACGGAAGATATTTCCTTTTTCACCATAGCCCTCTATGGGCTTCCAAATATCCCTTTGCCAATTCCACAAGAACAGCCTTAGCGAAAGGCTTCTTGAAGGGAAAGATGTAACTCTGTGAGATGAATTAACAGAACACAGAGCAGTTTCTCAGAAAGCTTCTTTACAGTATTGAACGGAAGATATTTCCTTTTTCACCATAGCCCTCTATGGGCTTCCAAATATCCCTTTGCGAATTCTACAAGAACAGCCTTAGTGAAAGTCTTCTTGAAGGGAAAGATGTAACTCTGTGAGATGAATTAACAGAACACAGAGCAGTTTCTCAGAAAGCTTCTTTCCAGTTTTGAACGGAAGATAAGTCCTTTTTCACCATAGTCCTCTATGGGCTTCCAAATATCCCTTCGCCAATTCCACAAGAACAGCCTTAGCGAAAGGCTTCTTGAAGGGAAAGATGTAACTCTGTGAGATGCATTAACAGAACACAGAGCAGGTTCTCAGAAAGCTTCTTTCCAGTGTTGAACGGAAGATATTTCCTTTTTCACCATAGCCCTCTATGGGCTTCTAAATATCCCTTTTCGAATTCCACAAGAACAGCCTTAGCGAAAGGTTTCTGGAATGGAAAGATGTAACTCTGTGAGATGAATTAACAGAACACAGAGCAGTTTCTCAGAAAGCTTCTTTCCAGTTTTGAACGGAAGATATTTCCTTTTTCACCATAGCCCTCTATGGGCTTCCAAATACCCCCTTGCCAATTCCACAAGAACAGCCTTAGCGAAAGGCTTCTTGAAGGGAAAGATGTAACACTGTGAGATGAATTAACAGAACACAGAGCAGTTTCTCAGAAAGCTTCTTTCCAGTTTTGAACGGAAGATATTTCCTTTTTCACCATAGCCCACTATGGGCTTCCAAATATCCCTTTGCGAATTCCACAAGAACACCTTAGTGAAAGGCTTCTTGAAGGGAAAGATGTAACTCTGTGAGATGAATTAACAGAACACAGAGCAGTTTCTCAGAAAGCTTCTTTCCAGTTTTGAACGGAAGATATTTCCTTTTTCACCAGAGCCCTCTATGGGCTTCCAAATATCCCTTTGCCAATTCCACAAGAATAGCCTTAGCGAAAGGCTTCTTGAAGGGAAAGATATAACTCTCTGAGATGAATTAACAGAACACAGAGCAGTTTCTCAGAAACCTTCTTTCCAGTATTGAACGGAAGATATTTCCTTTTTCACCATAGCCCTCTATGGGCTTCCAAATATCCCTTTGCCAATTCCACAAGAACAGCCTTAGCGAAAGGCTTCTTGAAGGGAAAGATGTAACTCTGTGAGATGAATTAACAGAACACAGAGCCGTTTCTCAGAAAGCTTCTTTCCAGTTTTGAACGGAAGATATTTCCTTTTTCACCATAGCCCTCTAGGGGCTTCCAAGTATCCCCTAGCCAATTCCACAGAAACAGCTTTAGCGAAAGGTTTCTTGAAAGGAAAGATGTAACACTGTGATACGAATTAACAGAACACAGAGCAGTTTCTCAGAAAGCTTCTTTCCAGTTTTGAACGGAAGATATTTCCTTTTTCACCATAGCCCTCTATGGGCTTCCAAATATCCCTTTTCCAATTGCACAAGAACAGCCTTAGCGAAAGGCTTCTTGAAGGGAAAGATGTAACTCTGTGAGATGAATTAACAGAACACAGAGCAGTTTCTCAGAAAGCTTCTTTCCAGTTTTGAACGGAAGATATTTCCTTTTTCACCATAGCCCTCTATGGGCTTCCAAATATCCCTTTGCGAATTCCACAAGAACAACCTTAGCGAAAGGTTTCTTGAAGGGAAAGATGTAACACTGTGAGACGAATTAACAGAACACAGAGCAGTTTCTCAGAAAGCTTCTTTCCAGTTTTGAACGGAAGTTATTTCCTTTTTCACCATAGCCCTCTATGGGCTTCCAAATATCCCCTTGCCAATTCCACAAGAACAGCCTTAGCGAAAGACTTCTTGAAGGGAAAGATGTAACTCTGTGAGATGAATTAACAGAACACAGAGCAGTTTCTCAGAAAGCTTCTTTCCAGTTTTGAACGGAAGATATTTCCTTTTTCACCATAGCCCTCTATGGGCTTCCAAATATCCCCTTGACAATTCCACAAGAACAGCCTTAGCGAAAGGCTTCTTGAAGGGAAAGATGTAACTCTGTGAGATGAATTAACAGAACACAGAGCAGTTTCTCAGAAAGCTTCTTTCCAGTTTTGAACGGAAGATATTTCCTTTTTCACCAGAGCCCTCTATGGGCTTCCAAATATCCCTTTGCCAATTCCACAAGAACAGCCTTAGCGAAAGGCTACTTGAAGGGAAAGATGTAACTCTGTGAGATGAATTAACAGAACACAGAGCAGTTTCTCAGAAAGCTTCTTTCCAGTGTTGAACGGAAGATATTTCCTTTTTCACCATAGCCCTCTATGGGCTTCCAAATATCCGTTTGCCAATTCCACAAGAACAGCCTTAGCGAAAGGCTTATTGAAGGGAAAGATGTAACTCTGTGAGATGAATTAACAGAACACAGAGCAGTTTCTCAGAAAGCTTCTTTCCAGTTGTGAACGGAAGATATTTCCTTTTTCACCATAGCCCTCTATGGGCTTCCAAATATCCCTTCGCCAATTCTACAAGAACAGCCTTAGCGAAAGGCTTCTTGAAGGGAAAGATGTAACTCTGTGAGATGCATTAACAGAACACAGAGCAGTTTCTCAGAAAGCTTCTTTCCAGTTTTGAATGGAAGATATTTCCTTTTTCACCATAGCCCTCTATGGGCTTCTAAATATCCCTTTTCGAATTCCCCAAGAACAGCCTTAGCGAAAGGTTTCTGGAATGGAAAGATGTAACTCTGTGAGATGAATTAACAGAACACAGAGCAGTTTCTCAGAAAGCTTCTTTCCAGTTTTGAACGGAAGATATTTCCTTTTTCACCATAGCCCTCTATGGGCTTCCAAATATCCCCTTGCCAATTCCACAAGAACAGCCTTAGCGAAAGGCTTCTTGAAGGGAAAGATGTAACTCTGTGAGATGAATTAACAGAACACAGAGCAGTTTCTCAGAAAGCTTCTTTCCAGTTTTGAACGGAAGATATTTCCTTTTTCACCATAGCCCTCTATGGGCTTCCAAATATCCCTTTGCCAATTCCACAAGAACAGCCTTAGCGAAAGGCTTCTTCAAGGGAAAGATGTAACTCTGTGAGATGAATTAACAGAACACAGAGCAGTTTCTCAGAAAGCTTCTTTCCAGTTTTGAACGGAAGATATTTCCTTTTTCACCATAGCCCACTATGGGCTTCCAAATATCCCTTTGCCAATTCCACAAGAACAGCCTTAGCGAAAGGCTTCTTGAAGGGAAAGATGTAACTCTGTGAGATGAATTAACAGAACACAGAGCCGTTTCTCAGAAAGCTTCTTTCCAGTTTTGAACGGAAGATATTTCCTTTTTCACCGTAGCCCTCTAGGGGCTTCCAAGTATCCCCTAGCCAATTCCACAGAAACAGCTTTAGCGAAAGGTTTCTTGAAAGGAAAGATGTAACACTGTGATACGAATTAACAGAACACAGAGCAGTTTCTCAGAAAGCTTCTTTCCTGTTTTGAACGGAAGATATTTCCTTTTTCACCATAGCCCTGTATGGGCTTCCAAATATCCCTTCGCCAATTCCACAAGAACAGCCTTAGCGAAAGGCTTCTTGAAGGGAAAGATGTAACTCTGTGAGATGCATTAACAGAACACAGAGCAGTTTCTCAGAAAGCTTCTTTCCAGTTTTGAACGGAAGATATTTCCTTTTTCACCATAGCCCTCTATGGGCTTCTAAATATCCCTTTTCGAATTCCCCAAGAACAGCCTTAGCGAAAGGTTTCTGGAATGGAAAGATGTAACTCTGTGAGATGAATTAACAGAACACAGAGCAGTTTCTCAGAAAGCTTCTTTCCAGTTTTGAACGGAAGATATTTCCTTTTTCACCATAGCCCTCTATGGGCTTCCAAATATCCCCTTGCCAATTCCACAAGAACAGCCTTAGCGAAAGACTTCTTGAAGGGAAAGATGTAACTCTGTGAGATGAATTAACAGAACACAGAGCAGTTTCTCAGAAAGCTTCTTTCCAGTTTTGAACGGAAGATATTCCCTTTTTCACCATAGCCCTCTACGGGCTTCCAAATATCCCTTTGCGAATTCCACAAGAACAGCCTTAGCGAAAGGCTTCCTGAAGAGAAAGATGTAACTCTGTTAGATGAATTAACAGAACACAGAGCAGTTTCTCAGAAAGCTTCTTTCCAGTTTTGAACGGAAGATATTTCCTTTTTCACCATAACCCTCTATGGGCTTCCAAATATCCCTTTGCCAATTCCACAAGAACAGCCTTAGCGAAAGACTTCTTGAAGGGAAAGATGTAACTCTGTGAGATGAATTAACAGAACACAGAGCAGTTTCTCAGAAAGCTTCTTTCCAGTTTTGAACGGAAGATATTTCCTTTTTCACCATAGCCCTCTATGGGCTTCCAAATATCCCTTTGCCAATTCCACAAGAACAGCCTTAGCGAAAGGCTTCTGAAGGGAAACATGTAACTCTGTGAGATGAATTAACAGAACACAGAGCAGTTTCTCAGAAAGCTTCTTTCCAGTTTTGAACGGAAGATATTTCCTTTTTCACCATAGCCCTCTATAGGCTTCCAAATATCCCTTTGCCAATTCCACAAGAACAGCCTTAGCGAAAGGCTTCTTGAAGGGAAAGATGTAACTCTGTGAGATGAATTAACAGAACACAGAGCAGTTTCCCAGAAAGCTTCTTTCCAGTTTTGAACGGAAGATATTTCCTTTTTCACCATAGCCCTCTATGGGCTTCCAAATATCCCTTTGCCAATTCCACAAGAACAGCCTTAGCGAAAGGCTTCTTGAAGGGAAAGATGTAACACTGTGAGATGAATTAACAGAACACAGAGCAGTTTCTCAGAAAGCTTCTTTCCAGTTTTGAACGGAAGATATTTCCTTTTTCACCAGAGCCCTCTATGGGCTTCCAAATATCCCTTTGCCAATTCCACAAGAACAGCCTTAGCGAAAGGCTACTTGAAGGGGAAGATGTAACTCTGTGAGATGAATTAACAGAACACAGAGCAGTTTCTCAGAAAGCTTCTTTCCAGTGTTGAACGGAAGATATTTCCTTTTTCACCATAGCCCTCTATGGGCTTCCAAATATCCGTTTGCCAATTACACAAGAACAGCCTTAGCGAAAGGCTTATTGAAGGGAAAGATGTAACTCTGTGAGATGAATTAACAGAACACAGAGCAGTTTCTCAGAAAGCTTCTTTCCAGTTGTGAACGGAAGATATTTCCTTTTTCACCATAGCCCTCTATGGGCTTCCAAATATCCCTTCGCCAATTCTACAAGAACAGCCTTAGCGAAAGGCTTCTTGAAGGGAAAGATGTAACTCTGTGAGATGCATTAACAGAACACAGAGCAGTTTCTCAGAAAGCTTCTTTCCAGTTTTGAACGGAAGATATTTCCTTTTTCACCATAGCCCTCTATGGGCTTCTAAATATCACTTTTCGAATTCTACAAGAACAGCCTTAGCGAAAGGTTTCTTGAATGGAAAGATGTAACTCTGTGAGATGAATTAACAGAACACAGAGCAGTTTCTCAGAAAGCTTCTTTCCAGTTTTGAACGGAAGATAATTCCTTTTTCACCATAGCCCTCTATGGGCTTCCAAATATCCCTTTGCCAATTCCACAAGAACAGCCTTAGCGAAAGGCTTCTTGAAGGGAAAGATGTAACTCTGTGAGATGAATTAACAGAACACAGAGCAGTTTCTCAGAAAGCTTCTTTCCAGTTTTGAACGGAAGATATTTCCTTTTTCACCATAGCCCTCTATGGGCTTCCAAATATCCCTTTGCCAATTCCACAAGAATAGCCTTAGCGAAAGGCTTCTTGAAGGGAAAGATATAACTCTCTGAGATGAATTAACAGAACACAGAGCAGTTTCTCAGAAAGCTTCTTTCCAGTTTTGAACGGAAGATATTTCCTTTTTCACCATAGCCCTCTAGGGGCTTCCAAGTATCCCCTAGCCAATTCCACAGAAACAGCTTTAGCGAAAGGTTTCTTGAAAGGAAAGATGTAACACTGTGATACGAATTAACAGAACACAGAGCAGTGTCTCAGAAAGCTTCTTTCCAGTTTTGAACGGAAGATATTTCCTTTTTCACCATAGCCTTCTATGGGCTTCCAAATATCCCTTTTCCAATTCCACAAGAACAGCCTTAGCGAAAGGCTTCTTGAAGGGAAAGATGTAACTCTGTGAGGTGAATTAACAGAACACAGAGCAGTTTCTCAGAAAGCTTCTTTCCAGTTTTGAACGGAAGATATTTCCTTTTTCACCATAGCCCTCTATGGGCTTCCAAATATCCCTTTGCGAATTCCACAAGAACAACCTTAGCGAAAGGTTTCTTGAAGGGAAAGATGTAACTCTGTGAGATGAATTAACAGAACACAGAGCAGTTTCTCAGAAAGCTTCTTTCCAGTTTTGAACGGAAGTTATTTCCTTTTTCACAATAGCCCTCTATGGGCTTCCAAATATCCCCTTGCCAATTCCACAAGAACAGCCTTAGAGAAAGACTTCTTGAAGGGAAAGATGTAACTCTGTGAGATGAATTAACAGAACACAGAGCAGTTTCTCAGAAAGCTTCTTTCCAGTTTTGAACGGAAGATATTCCCTTTTTCACCATAGCCCTCTACGGGCTTCCAAATATCCCTTTGCGAATTCCACAAGAACAGCCTTAGCGAAAGGCTTCCTGAAGAGAAAGATGTAACTCTGTTAGATGAATTAACAGAACACAGAGCAGTTTCTCAGAAAGCTTCTTTCCAGTTTTGAACGGAAGATATTTCCTTTTTCACCATAGCCCTCTATGGGCTTCCAAATATCCCTTTGCCAATTCCACAAGAACAGCCTTAGCGAAAGACTTCTTGAAGGGAAAGATGTAACTCTGTGAGATGAATTAACAGAACACAGAGCAGTTTCTCAGAAAGCTTCTTTCCAGTTTTGAACGGAAGATATTTCCTTTTTCACCATAGCCCTCTATGGGCTTCCACATATCCCTTTGCCAATTCCACAAGAACAGCCTTAGCGAAAGGCTTCTTGAAGGGAAACATGTAACTCTGTGAGATGAATTAACAGAACACAGAGCAGTTTCTCAGAAAGCTTCTTTCCAGTTTTGAACGGAAGATATTTCCTTTTTCACCATAGCCCTCTATGGGCTTCCAAATATCCCTTTGCCAATTCCACAAGAACAGCCTTAGCGAAAGGCTTCTTGAAGGGAAAGATGTAACTCTGTGAGATGCATTAACAGAACACAGAGCAGTTTCTCAGAAAGCTTCTTTCCAGTTTTGAACGGAAGATATTTCCTTTTTCACCATAGCCCTCTATGGGCTTCTAAATATCCCTTTTCGAATTCCACAAGAACAGCCTTAGCGAAAGGTTTCTTGAATGGAAAGATGTAACTCTGTGAGATGAATTAACAGAACACAGAGCAGTTTCTCAGAAAGCTTCTTTCCAGTTTTGAACGGAAGATATTTTCTTTTTCACCATAGCCCTCTATGGGCTTCCAAATATCCCCTTGCCAATTCCACAAGAACAGCCTTAGCGAAAGGGTTCTTGAAGGGGAAGATGTAACTCTGTGAGATGAATTAACAGAACACAGAGCAGTTTCTCAGAAAGCTTCTTTCCAGTTTTGAACGGAAGATATTTCCTTTTTCACCATAGCCCTCTATGGGCTTCCAAATATCCCTTTGCCAATTCCACAAGAACAGCCTTAGCGAAAGGCTTCTAGAAGGGAAAGATGTAACTCTGTGAGATGAATTAACAGAACACAGAGCAGTTTCTCAGAAAGCTTCTTTCCAGTTTTGAACGGAAGATATTTCCTTTTTCACCATAGCCCTCTATGGGCTTCCAAATATCCCTTTGCGAATTCCACAAGAACAGCCTTAGTGAAAGGCTTCTTGAAGGGAAAGATGTAACTCTGTGAGATGAATTAACAGAACACAGAGCAGTTTCTCAGAAAGCTTCTTTCCAGTTTTGAACGGTAGATAATTCCTTTTTCACCATAGCCCTCTATGGGCTTCCAAATATCCCTTTGCCAATTCCACAAGAACAGCCTTAGCGAAAGGCTTCTTGAAGGGAAAGATGTAACTCTGTGAGATGAATTAACAGAACACAGAGCAGTTTCTCAGAAAGCTTCTTTCCAGTGTTGAACGGAAGATATTTCCTTTTTCACCATAGCCCTGTATGGGCTTCCAAATATCCCTTTGCCAATTCCACAAGAATAGCCTTAGCGAAAGGCTTCTTGAAGGGAAAGATATAACTCTCTGAGATGAATTAACAGAACACAGAGCCGTTTCTCAGAAAGCTTCTTTCCAGTTTTGAACGGAAGATATTTCCTTTTTCACCATAGCCCTCTAGGGGCTTCCAAGTATCCCCTAGCCAATTCCACAGAAACAGCTTTAGCGAAAGGTTTCTTGAAAGGAAAGATGTAACACTGTGATACGAATGAACAGAACACAGAGCAGTTTCTCAGAAAGCTTCTTTCCAGTGTTGAACGGAAGATATTTCCTTTTTCACCGTAGCCCTCTATGGGCTTCCAAGTATCCACTTGCCAATTCCACAGAAACAGCTTTAGCGAAAGGTTTTTTGAAAGGAAAGATGTAACACTGTGAGACGAATTAACAGAACACAGAGCAGTTTCTCAGAAAGCTTCTTTCCAGTTTTGAACGGAAGATATTTCCTTTTTCTCCATTGCCCTCCATGGGCTTACAAATATCCCTTTGCGAATTCCACAAGAACAGGCTTAGCGAAAGGCTTTTTGAAGGGAAAGATGTAACTCTGTGAGATGAATTAACAGAACACAGAGCAGTTTCTCAGAAAGCTTCTTTCCAGTTTTGAACGGAAGATATTTCCTTTCTCACCATATCCCTCTATAGGCTTCCAAATATCCCTTTGCCAATTCCACAAGAACAGCCTTAGCGGAAGGCTTCTTGAAGGGAAAGATGTAACTCTGTGAGATGAATTAACAGACCACAGAGCAGTTTCTCAGAAAGCTTCTTTCCAGTTTTGAACGGAAGGTATTTCCTTTTTCACCATAGCCCTCTATGGGCTTCCAAATATCCCTTTTCCAATTCCACAAGAACAGCCTTAGCGAAAGGCTTCTTGAGGGGAAAGATGTAACTCTGTGAGATGAATTAACGGAACACAGAGCAGTTTCTCAGAAAGCTTCTTTCCAGTTTTGAACGGAAGATATTTCCTTTTTCACCATAGCCCTCTAAGGCCTTCCAAATATCCCTTTTCCAATTCCACAAGAACAGCCTTAGCGAAAGGCTTCTTGAAGGGAAAGATGTAACTCTGTGAGATGAATTAACAGAACACAGAGCAGTTTCCCGGAAAGCTTCTTTCCAGTTTTGAACGTTAGATATTTCCTTTTTCACAATAGCCCTCTATGGGCTTCCAAATATCCCTTTGCCAATTCCACAAGAACAGCCTTAGCGAAAGACTTCTTGAAGGGAAAGATGTAACTCTGTGAGATGAATTAACAGAACACAGAGCAGTTTCTCAGAAAGCTACTTTCCAGTTTTGAACGGAAGATATTTCCTTTTTCACCATAGCCCTCTATGGGCTTCCAAATATCCCTTTGCGAATTCCACAAGAACAGCCTTAGCGAAAGGCTTCTTGAAGGGAAAGATGTAACTCTGTGAGATGAATTAACAGAACACAGAGCAGTTTCTCAGAAAGCTTCTTTCCAGTTGTGAACGGAAGATATTTCCTTTTTCACCATAGCCCTCTACGGGCTTCCAAATATCCCTTTGCCAATTCCACAAGAACAGCCTTAGCGAAAGGCTTCTTGAAGGGAAAGATGTAACTCTGTGAGATGAATTAACAGAACACAGAGCAGTTTCTCAGAAAGCTTCTTTCCAGTTTTGAACGGAAGATATTTCCTTTTTCACCATAGCCCTCTATGGGCTTCCAAATATCCCTTTGCGAATTCCACAAGAACAGCCTTAGCGAAAGGTTTCTTGAAGGGAAAGATGTAACTCTGTGAGATGAATTAACAGAACACAGAGCAGTTTCTCAGAAAGCTTCTTTCCAGTGTTGAACGGAAGTTATTTCCTTTTTCACAATAGCCCTCTATGGGCTTCCAAATATCCCCTTGCCAATTCCACAAGAACAGCCTTAGCGAAAGACTTCTTGAAGGGAAAGATGTAACTCTGTGAGATGAATTAACAGAACACAGAGCAGTTTCTCAGAAAGATTCTTTCCAGTTTTGAACGGAAGATATTTCCTTTTTCACCATAGCCCTCTATGGGCTTCCAAATATCCCTTTGCCAATTCCACAAGAACAGCCTTAGCGAAAGGCTTCTTGAAGGGAAAGATGTAACTCTGTGAGATGAATTAACAGAACACAGAGCAGTTTCTCCGAAAGCTTCTTTCCAGTTTTGAACGGAAGATATTTCCTTTTTCACCATAGCCCTCTATGGGCTTCCAAATATCCCTTTGCCAATTCCACAAGAACAGCCTTAGCGAAAGGCTTCTTGAAGGGAAACATGTAACTCTGTGAGATGAATTAACAGAACACAGAGCAGTTTCTCAGAAAGCTTCTTTCCAGTTTTGAACGGAAGATATTTCCTTTTTCACCATAGCCCTGTATGGGCTTCCAAATATCCCTTTGCCAATTCCACAAGAACAGCCTTAGCGAAAGGCTTCTTGAAGGGAAAGATGTAACTCTGTGAGATGAATTAACAGAACACAGAGCAGTTTCCCAGAAAGCTTCTTTCCAGTTTTGAACGGAAGATATTTCCTTTTTCACCATAGCCCTCTATGGGCTTCCAAATATCCCTTTGCCAATTCCACAAGAACAGCCTTATCGAAAGGCTTCTTGAAGGGAAAGATGTAACTCTGTGAGATGAATTAACAGAACACAGAGCAGTTTCTCAGAAAGCTTCTTTCCAGTTTTGAACGGAAGATATTTCCTTTTTCACCATAGCCCTCTATGGGCTTCCAAATATCCCTTTGCCAATTCGACAAGAACAGCCTTAGCGAAAGGCTTCTTGAAGGGAAAGATATAACTCTCTGAGATGAATTAACAGGACGCAGAGCAGTTTCTCAGAAAGCTTCTTTCCAGTTTTGAACGGAAGATAATTCCTTTTTCACCATAGCCCTCTATGGGCTTCCAAATATCCCTTTGCCAATTCCACAAGAACAGCCTTAGCGAAAGGCTTCTTGAAGGGAAAGATGTAACTCTGTGAGATGAATTAACAGAACACAGAGCAGTTTCTCAGAAAGCTTCTTTCCAGTTTTGTACGGAAGATATTTCCTTTTTCACCATAGCAATCTATGGGCTTCCAAGTATCCCCTTGACAATTCCACAGAAACAGCATTAGGGAAAGGTTTCTTGAAAGAAAAGATGTAACACTGTGAGACGAATTAACAGAACACAGAACAGTTTCTCAGAAAGCTTCTTTCCAGTTTTGAACGGAAGATATTTCCTTTTTCACCATAGCCCTCTAGGGGCTTCCAAATATCCCTTTGCGAATTCCACAAGAACAGCCTTAGCGAAAGGTTTCTTGAAGGGAAAGATGTAACTCTGTGAGATGAATTAACAGAACACAGAGCAGTTTCTCAGAAAGCTTCTTTCCAGTTTTGAACGGAAGATATTTCCTTTTTCACCATAGCCCTCTATGGGCTTCCAAATATCGCCTTGCCAATTCCACAAGAACAGCCTTAGCGAAAGGCTTCTTGAAGGGAAAGATGTAACTCTGTGAGATGAATTAACAGACCACAGAGCAGTTTCTCAGAAAGCTTCTTTCCAGTTTTGAACGGAAGGTATTTCCTTTTTCACCATAGCCCTCTATGGGCTTCCAAATATCCCTTAGCCAATTCCACAAGAACAGCCTTAGCGAAAGGCTTCTTGAGGGGAAAGATGTAACTCTGTGAGATGAATTAACGGAACACAGAGCAGTTTCTCAGAAAGCTTCTTTCCAGTTTTGAACGGAAGATATTTCCTTTTTCACCATAGCCCTCTATGGCCTTCCAAATATCCCTTTTCCAATTCCACAAGAACAGCCTTAGCGAAAGGCTTCTTGAAGGGAAAGATGTAACTCTGTGAGATGAATTAACAGAACACAGAGCAGTTTCCCGGAAAGCTTCTTTCCAGTTTTGAACGTTAGATATTTCCTTTTTCACAATAGCCCTCTATGGGCTTCCAAATATCTCTTTGCCAATTCCACAAGAACAGCCTTAGCGAAAGACTTCTTGAAGGGAAAGATGTAACTCTGTGAGATGAATTAACAGAACACAGAGCAGTTTCTCAGAAAGCTTCTTTCCAGTTTTGAACGGAAGATATTTCCTTTTTCACCATAGCCCTCTATGGGCTTCCAAATATCCCTTTGCGAATTCCACAAGAACAGCCTTAGCGAAAGGCTTCTTGAAGGGAAAGATGTAACTCTGTGAGATGAATTAACAGAACACAGAGCAGTTTCTCAGAAAGCTTCTTTCCAGTTGTGAACGGAAGATATTTCCTTTTTCACCATAGCCCTCTACGGGCTTCCAAATATCCCTTTGCCAATTCCACAAGAACAGCCTTAGCGAAAGGCTTCTTGAAGGGAAAGATGTAACTCTGTGAGATGAATTAACAGAACACAGAGCAGTTTCTCAGAAAGCTTCTTTCCAGTTTTGAACGGAAGATATTTCCTTTTTCACCATAGCCCTCTATGGGCTTCCAAATATCCCTTTGCGAATTCCACAAGAACAGCCTTAGCGAAAGGTTTCTTGAAGGGAAAGATGTAACTCTGTGAGATGAATTAACAGAACACAGAGTAGTTTCTCAGAAAGCTTCTTTCCAGTGTTGAACGGAAGTTATTTCCTTTTTCACAATAGCCCTCTATGGGCTTCCAAATATCCCCTTGCCAATTCCACAAGAACAGCCTTAGCGAAAGACTTCTTGAAGGGAAAGATGTAACTCTGTGAGATGAATTAACAGAACACAGAGCAGTTTCTCAGAAAGATTCTTTCCAGTTTTGAACGGAAGATATTTCCTTTTTCACCATAGCCCTCTACGGGCTTCCAAATATCCCTTTGCCAATTCCACAAGAACAGCCTTAGCGAAAGGCTTCTTGAAGGGAAAGATGTAACTCTGTGAGATGAATTAACAGAACACAGAGCAGTTTCTCAGAACGCTTCTTTCCAGTTGTGAACGGAAGATATTTCCTTTTTCACCGTAGCCCTCTATGGGCTTCCAAATATCCCTTTGCGAATTCCACAAGAACAGCCTTAGCGAAAGGTTTCTTGAAGGGAAACATGTAACTCTGTGAGATGAATTAACAGAACACAGAGCAGTTTCTCAGAGGCTTCTTTCCAGTTTTGAACGGAAGATATTTCCTTTTTCACCATAGCCCCCTATGGGCTTCCAAATATCCCCTTGCCAATTGCACAAGAACAGCCTTAGCGAAAGACTTCTTGAAGGGAAAGATGTAACTCTGTGAGATGAATTAACAGAACACAGAGCAGTTTCCCAGAAAGCTTCTTTCCAGTTTTGAACGGAAGATATTTCCTTTTTCACCATAGCCCTCTATGGGCTTCCAAATATCCCTTTGCCAATTCCACAAGAACAGCCTTAGCGAAAGGCTTCTTGAAGGGAAAGATGTAACTCTGTGAGATGAATTAACAGAACACAGAGCAGTTTCTCAGAAAGCTTCTTTCCAGTTTTGAACGGAAGATATTTCCTTTTTCACCATAGCCCTCTATGGGCTTCCAAATATCCCTTTGCCAATTCCACAAGAACAGTCTTAGCGAAAGGCTTCTTGAAGGGAAAGATGTAACTCTGTGAGATGAATTAACAGAACACAGAGCAGTTTCTCAGAAAGCTTCTTTCCAGTTTTGAACGGAAGATATTTCCTTTTTCACCATAGCCCTCTATGGGCTTCCAAATATCCCTTTGCCAATTCCACAAGAACAGCCTTAGCGAAAGGCTTCTTGAAGGGGAAGATGTAACTCTGTGAGATGAATTAACAGACCACAGAGCAGTTTCTCAGAAAGCTTCTTTCCAGTTTTGAACCGAACGTATTTCCTTTTTCACCATAGCCCTCTATGGGCTTCCAAATATCCCTTTGCCAATTCGACAAGAACAGCCTTAGCGAAAGGCTTCTTGAAGGGAAAGATATAACTCTCTGAGATGAATTAACAGGACACAGAGCAGTTTCTCAGAAAGCTTCTTTCCAGTTTTGAACGGAAGATAATTCCTTTTTCACCATAGCCCTCTATGGGCTTCCAAATATCCCTTTGCCAATTCCACAAGAACAGCCTTAGCGAAAGGCTTCTTGAAGGGAAAGATGTAACTCTGTGAGATGAATTAACAGAACACAGAGCAGTTTCTCAGAAAGCTTCTTTCCAGTTTTGTACGGAAGATATTTCCTTTTTCACCATAGCAATCTATGGGCTTCCAAGTATCCCCTTTACAATTCCACAGAAACAGCATTAGCGAAAGGTTTCTTGAAAGAAAAGATGTAACACTGTGAGACGAATTAACAGAACACAGAACAGTTTCTCAGAAAGCTTCTTTCCAGTTTTGAACGGAAGATATTTCCTTTTTCACCATAGCCCTCTAGGGGCTTCCAAATATCCCTTTGCGAATTCCACAAGAACAGCCTTAGCGAAATGTTTCTTGAAGGGAAAGATGTAACTCTGTGAGATGAATTAACAGAACACAGAGCAGTTTCTCAGAAAGCTTCTTTCCAGTTTTGAACTGAAGATATTTCCTTTTTCACCATAGCCCTCTATGGGCTTCCAAATATCGCCTTGCCAATTCCACAAGAACAGCCTTAGCGAAAGGCTTCTTGAAGGGAAAGATGTAACTCTGTGAGATGAATTAACAGAACACAGAGCAGTTTCTCAGAAAGCTTCTTTGCAGTTTTGAGCGGAAGATATTTCCTTTTTCACCATAGCCCTCTATGGGCTTCCAAATATCCCTTTACCAATTCCACAAGAACAGCCTTAGCGAAAGGCTTGTTGAAGGGAAAGATGTAACTCTGTGAGATGAATTAACAGAACACAGATCAGTTTCTCAGAAAGCTTCTTTCCAGTTTTGAACGGAAGATATTTCCTTTTTCACCATAGCCCTCTAGGGGCTTCCAAGTATCCCCTTGCCAATTCCACAGAAACAGCTTTAGCGAAAGGTTTCTTGAAAGGAAAGATGTAACACTGTGAGACGAATTAACAGAACACAGAACAGTTTCTCAGAAAGCTTCTTTCCAGTTTTGAACGGAAGATATTTCCTTTTTCACAATAGCCCTCTATGGGCTTCCAAATATCCCTTTGCCAATTCCACAAGATCACCCTTAGCGAAAGGCTTCTTGAAGGGAAAGATGTAACTCTGTGAGATGAATTATCAGAACACAGAGCAGTTTCTCAGAAAGCTTCTTTCCAGTTTTGAACGGAAGATATTTCCTTTTTCGCCATAGCCCTCTATGGGCTTCCAAATATCCCTTTGCGAATTCCACAAGAACAGCCTTAGCGAAAGGCTTCATGAAGGGAAAGATGTAACTCTGTGAGATGAATTAACAGAACACAGAGCAGTTTCTCAGAAAGCTTCTTTCCACTTTTGAACGGAAGATATTTCCTTTTTCACCATAGCCCTCTATGGGCTTCCAAATATCCCTTTGCCAATTCCACAAGACCAGCCTTAGCGAAAGGCTTCTTGAAGGGAAAGATGTAACTCTGTGAGATGAATTAACAGAACACAGAGCAGTTTCTCAGAAAGCTTCTTTCCAGTTTTGAACGGAAGATATTTCATTTTTCACCATAGCCCTCTATGGGCTTCCAAATATCCCTTTGCCAATTCCACAAGAACAGCCTTAGCGAAAGGCTTCTTGAAGGGAAAGATGTAACTCTGTGAGATGAATTAACAGAACACAGAGCAGTTTCTCAGAAAGCTTCTTTCCAGTTTTGAACGGAAGATATTTCCTTTTTCACCATAGCCCTCTATGGGCTTCCAAATATCCCTTTGCCAATTCCACAAGAACAGCCTTAGCGAAAGGCTTCTTGAAGGGAAAGATATAACTCTCTGAGATGAATTAACAGAACACAGAGCAGTTTCTCAGAAAGCTTCTTTCCAGTTTTGAACGGAAGATATTTCCTTTTTTACCATAGCCCTCTATGGGCTTCCAAATATCCCTTTGCCAATTCCACAAGAACAGCCTTAGCGAAAGGCTTCTTGAAGGGAAAGATGTAACTCTGTGAGATGAATTAACAGAACACAGAGCAGTTTCTCAGAAAGCTTCTTTCCAGTTGTGAACGGAAGATATTTCCTTTTTCACCATAGCCCTCTACGGGCTTCCAAATATCCCTTTGCCAATTCCACAAGAACAGCCTTAGCGAAAGGCTTCTTGAAGGGAAAGATGTAACTCTGTGAGATGAATTAACAGAACACAGAGCAGTTTCTCAGAAAGCTTCTTTCCAGTTTTGAACGGAAGATATTTCCTTTTTCACCATAGCCCTCTATGGGCTTCCAAATATCCCTTTGCGAATTCCACAAGAACAGCCTTAGCGAAAGGTTTCTTGAAGGGAAAGATGTAACTCTGTGAGATGAATTAACAGAACACAGAGCAGTTTCTCAGAAAGCTTCTTTCCAGTGTTGAACGGAAGTTATTTCCTTTTTCACAATAGCCCTCTATGGGCTTCCAAATATCCCCTTGCCAATTCCACAAGAACAGCCTTAGCGAAAGACTTCTTGAAGGGAAAGATGTAACTCTGTGAGATGAATTAACAGAACACAGAGCAGTTTCTCAGAAAGATTCTTTCCAGTTTTGAACGGAAGATATTTCCTTTTTCACCATAGCCCTCTATGGGCTTCCAAATATCCCTTTGCCAATTCCACAAGAACAGCCTTAGCGAAAGGCTTCTTGAAGGGAAAGATGTAACTCTGTGAGATGAATTAACAGAACACAGAGCAGTTTCTCAGAAAGCTTCTTTCCAGTGTTGAACGGAAGATATTTCCTTTTTCACCATAGCCCTCTATGGGCTTCCAAATATCCCTTTGCCAATTCCACAAGAACAGCCTTAGCGAAAGGCTTCTTGAAGGGAAACATGTAACTCTGTGAGATGAATTAACAGAACACAGAGCAGTTTCTCAGAAAGCTTCTTTCCAGTTTTGAACGGAAGATATTTCCTTTTTCACCATAGCCCTGTATGGGCTTCCAAATATCCCTTTGCCAATTCCACAAGAACAGCCTTAGCGAAAGGCTTCTTGAAGGGAAAGATGTAACTCTGTGAGATGAATTAACAGAACACAGAGCAGTTTCCCAGAAAGCTTCTTTCCAGTTTTGAACGGAAGATATTTCCTTTTTCACCATAGCCCTCTATGGGCTTCCAAATATCCCTTTGCCAATTCCACAAGAACAGCCTTAGCGAAAGGCTTCTTGAAGGGAAAGATGTAACTCTGTGAGATGAATTAACAGAACACAGAGCAGTTTCTCAGAAAGCTTCTTTCCAGTTTTGAACGGAAGATATTTCCTTTTTCACCATAGCCCTCTATGGGCTTCCAAATATCCCTTTGCCAATTCCACAAGAACAGTCTTAGCGAAAGGCTTCTTGAAGGGAAAGATGTAACTCTGTGAGATGAATTAACAGAACACAGAGCAGTTTCTCAGAAAGCTTCTTTCCAGTTTTGAACGGAAGATATTTCCTTTTTCACCATAGCCCTCTATGGGCTTCCAAATATCCCTTTGCCAATTCCACAAGAACAGCCTTAGCGAAAGGCTTCTTGAAGGGGAAGATGTAACTCTGTGAGATGAATTAACAGACCACAGAGCAGTTTCTCAGAAAGCTTCTTTCCAGTTTTGAACGGAACGTATTTCCTTTTTCACCATAGCCCTCTATGGGCTTCCAAATATCCCTTTGCCAATTCGACAAGAACAGCCTTAGCGAAAGGCTTCTTGAAGGGAAAGATATAACTCTCTGAGATGAATTAACAGGACGCAGAGCAGTTTCTCAGAAAGCTTCTTTCCAGTTTTGAACGGAAGATAATTCCTTTTTCACCATAGCCCTCTATGGGCTTCCAAATATCCCTTTGCCAATTCCACAAGAACAGCCTTAGCGAAAGGCTTCTTGAAGGGAAAGATGT
This sequence comes from Chlorocebus sabaeus, assembly GCF_047675955.1. Taxonomy (NCBI): domain Eukaryota; kingdom Metazoa; phylum Chordata; class Mammalia; order Primates; family Cercopithecidae; genus Chlorocebus; species Chlorocebus sabaeus. The sequence goes on from NW_027326835.1 coordinate 763,886, forward strand.
AACTCTGTGAGATGAATTAACAGAACACAGAGCAGTTTCTCAGAAAGCTTCTTTCCAGTTTTGTACGGAAGATATTTCCTTTTTCACCATAGCAATCTATGGGCTTCCAAGTATCCCCTTGACAATTCCACAGAAACAGCATTAGGGAAAGGTTTCTTGAAAGAAAAGATGTAACACTGTGAGACGAATTAACAGAACACAGAACAGTTTCTCAGAAAGCTTCTTTCCAGTTTTGAACGGAAGATATTTCCTTTTTCACCATAGCCCTCTAGGGGCTTCCAAATATCCCTTTGCGAATTCCACAAGAACAGCCTTAGCGAAAGGTTTCTTGAAGGGAAAGATGTAACTCTGTGAGATGAATTAACAGAACACAGAGCAGTTTCTCAGAAAGCTTCTTTCCAGTTTTGAACGGAAGATATTTCCTTTTTCACCATAGCCCTCTATGGGCTTCCAAATATCGCCTTGCCAATTCCACAAGAACAGCCTTAGCGAAAGGCTTCTTGAAGGGAAAGATGTAACTCTGTGAGATGAATTAACAGACCACAGAGCAGTTTCTCAGAAAGCTTCTTTCCAGTTTTGAACGGAAGGTATTTCCTTTTTCACCATAGCCCTCTATGGGCTTCCAAATATCCCTTAGCCAATTCCACAAGAACAGCCTTAGCGAAAGGCTTCTTGAGGGGAAAGATGTAACTCTGTGAGATGAATTAACGGAACACAGAGCAGTTTCTCAGAAAGCTTCTTTCCAGTTTTGAACGGAAGATATTTCCTTTTTCACCATAGCCCTCTATGGCCTTCCAAATATCCCTTTTCCAATTCCACAAGAACAGCCTTAGCGAAAGGCTTCTTGAAGGGAAAGATGTAACTCTGTGAGATGAATTAACAGAACACAGAGCAGTTTCCCGGAAAGCTTCTTTCCAGTTTTGAACGTTAGATATTTCCTTTTTCACAATAGCCCTCTATGGGCTTCCAAATATCTCTTTGCCAATTCCACAAGAACAGCCTTAGCGAAAGACTTCTTGAAGGGAAAGATGTAACTCTGTGAGATGAATTAACAGAACACAGAGCAGTTTCTCAGAAAGCTTCTTTCCAGTTTTGAACGGAAGATATTTCCTTTTTCACCATAGCCCTCTATGGGCTTCCAAATATCCCTTTGCGAATTCCACAAGAACAGCCTTAGCGAAAGGCTTCTTGAAGGGAAAGATGTAACTCTGTGAGATGAATTAACAGAACACAGAGCAGTTTCTCAGAAAGCTTCTTTCCAGTTGTGAACGGAAGATATTTCCTTTTTCACCATAGCCCTCTACGGGCTTCCAAATATCCCTTTGCCAATTCCACAAGAACAGCCTTAGCGAAAGGCTTCTTGAAGGGAAAGATGTAACTCTGTGAGATGAATTAACAGAACACAGAGCAGTTTCTCAGAAAGCTTCTTTCCAGTTTTGAACGGAAGATATTTCCTTTTTCACCATAGCCCTCTATGGGCTTCCAAATATCCCTTTGCGAATTCCACAAGAACAGCCTTAGCGAAAGGTTTCTTGAAGGGAAAGATGTAACTCTGTGAGATGAATTAACAGAACACAGAGTAGTTTCTCAGAAAGCTTCTTTCCAGTGTTGAACGGAAGTTATTTCCTTTTTCACAATAGCCCTCTATGGGCTTCCAAATATCCCCTTGCCAATTCCACAAGAACAGCCTTAGCGAAAGACTTCTTGAAGGGAAAGATGTAACTCTGTGAGATGAATTAACAGAACACAGAGCAGTTTCTCAGAAAGATTCTTTCCAGTTTTGAACGGAAGATATTTCCTTTTTCACCATAGCCCTCTACGGGCTTCCAAATATCCCTTTGCCAATTCCACAAGAACAGCCTTAGCGAAAGGCTTCTTGAAGGGAAAGATGTAACTCTGTGAGATGAATTAACAGAACACAGAGCAGTTTCTCAGAACGCTTCTTTCCAGTTGTGAACGGAAGATATTTCCTTTTTCACCGTAGCCCTCTATGGGCTTCCAAATATCCCTTTGCGAATTCCACAAGAACAGCCTTAGCGAAAGGTTTCTTGAAGGGAAACATGTAACTCTGTGAGATGAATTAACAGAACACAGAGCAGTTTCTCAGAGGCTTCTTTCCAGTTTTGAACGGAAGATATTTCCTTTTTCACCATAGCCCCCTATGGGCTTCCAAATATCCCCTTGCCAATTGCACAAGAACAGCCTTAGCGAAAGACTTCTTGAAGGGAAAGATGTAACTCTGTGAGATGAATTAACAGAACACAGAGCAGTTTCCCAGAAAGCTTCTTTCCAGTTTTGAACGGAAGATATTTCCTTTTTCACCATAGCCCTCTATGGGCTTCCAAATATCCCTTTGCCAATTCCACAAGAACAGCCTTAGCGAAAGGCTTCTTGAAGGGAAAGATGTAACTCTGTGAGATGAATTAACAGAACACAGAGCAGTTTCTCAGAAAGCTTCTTTCCAGTTTTGAACGGAAGATATTTCCTTTTTCACCATAGCCCTCTATGGGCTTCCAAATATCCCTTTGCCAATTCCACAAGAACAGTCTTAGCGAAAGGCTTCTTGAAGGGAAAGATGTAACTCTGTGAGATGAATTAACAGAACACAGAGCAGTTTCTCAGAAAGCTTCTTTCCAGTTTTGAACGGAAGATATTTCCTTTTTCACCATAGCCCTCTATGGGCTTCCAAATATCCCTTTGCCAATTCCACAAGAACAGCCTTAGCGAAAGGCTTCTTGAAGGGGAAGATGTAACTCTGTGAGATGAATTAACAGACCACAGAGCAGTTTCTCAGAAAGCTTCTTTCCAGTTTTGAACCGAACGTATTTCCTTTTTCACCATAGCCCTCTATGGGCTTCCAAATATCCCTTTGCCAATTCGACAAGAACAGCCTTAGCGAAAGGCTTCTTGAAGGGAAAGATATAACTCTCTGAGATGAATTAACAGGACACAGAGCAGTTTCTCAGAAAGCTTCTTTCCAGTTTTGAACGGAAGATAATTCCTTTTTCACCATAGCCCTCTATGGGCTTCCAAATATCCCTTTGCCAATTCCACAAGAACAGCCTTAGCGAAAGGCTTCTTGAAGGGAAAGATGTAACTCTGTGAGATGAATTAACAGAACACAGAGCAGTTTCTCAGAAAGCTTCTTTCCAGTTTTGTACGGAAGATATTTCCTTTTTCACCATAGCAATCTATGGGCTTCCAAGTATCCCCTTGACAATTCCACAGAAACAGCATTAGCGAAAGGTTTCTTGAAAGAAAAGATGTAACACTGTGAGACGAATTAACAGAACACAGAACAGTTTCTCAGAAAGCTTCTTTCCAGTTTTGAACGGAAGATATTTCCTTTTTCACCATAGCCCTCTAGGGGCTTCCAAATATCCCTTTGCGAATTCCACAAGAACAGCCTTAGCGAAATGTTTCTTGAAGGGAAAGATGTAACTCTGTGAGATGAATTAACAGAACACAGAGCAGTTTCTCAGAAAGCTTCTTTCCAGTTTTGAACTGAAGATATTTCCTTTTTCACCATAGCCCTCTATGGGCTTCCAAATATCGCCTTGCCAATTCCACAAGAACAGCCTTAGCGAAAGGCTTCTTGAAGGGAAAGATGTAACTCTGTGAGATGAATTAACAGAACACAGAGCAGTTTCTCAGAAAGCTTCTTTGCAGTTTTGAGCGGAAGATATTTCCTTTTTCACCATAGCCCTCTATGGGCTTCCAAATATCCCTTTACCAATTCCACAAGAACAGCCTTAGCGAAAGGCTTGTTGAAGGGAAAGATGTAACTCTGTGAGATGAATTAACAGAACACAGATCAGTTTCTCAGAAAGCTTCTTTCCAGTTTTGAACGGAAGATATTTCCTTTTTCACCATAGCCCTCTAGGGGCTTCCAAGTATCCCCTTGCCAATTCCACAGAAACAGCTTTAGCGAAAGGTTTCTTGAAAGGAAAGATGTAACACTGTGAGACGAATTAACAGAACACAGAACAGTTTCTCAGAAAGCTTCTTTCCAGTTTTGAACGGAAGATATTTCCTTTTTCACTATAGCCCTCTATGGGCTTCCAAATATCCCTTTGCCAATTCCACAAGATCACCCTTAGCGAAAGGCTTCTTGAAGGGAAAGATGTAACTCTGTGAGATGAATTATCAGAACACAGAGCAGTTTCTCAGAAAGCTTCTTTCCACTTTTGAACGGAAGATATTTCCTTTTTCGCCATAGCCCTCTATGGGCTTCCAAATATCCCTTTGCGAATTCCACAAGAACAGCCTTAGCGAAAGGCTTCATGAAGGGAAAGATGTAACTCTGTGAGATGAATTAACAGAACACAGAGCAGTTTCTCAGAAAGCTTCTTTCCACTTTTGAACGGAAGATATTTCCTTTTTCACCATAGCCCTCTATGGGCTTCCAAATATCCCTTTGCCAATTCCACAAGACCAGCCTTAGCGAAAGGCTTCTTGAAGGGAAAGATGTAACTCTGTGAGATGAATTAACAGAACACAGAGCAGTTTCTCAGAAAGCTTCTTTCCAGTTTTGAACGGAAGATATTTCATTTTTCACCATAGCCCTCTATGGGCTTCCAAATATCCCTTTGCCAATTCCACAAGAACAGCCTTAGCGAAAGGCTTCTTGAAGGGAAAGATGTAACTCTGTGAGATGAATTAACAGAACACAGAGCAGTTTCTCAGAAAGCTTCTTTCCAGTTTTGAACGGAAGATATTTCCTTTTTCACCATAGCCCTCTATGGGCTTCCAAATATCCCTTTGCCAATTCCACAAGAACAGCCTTAGCGAAAGGCTTCTTGAAGGGAAAGATATAACTCTCTGAGATGAATTAACAGAACACAGAGCAGTTTCTCAGAAAGCTTCTTTCCAGTTTTGAACGGAAGATATTTCCTTTTTTACCATAGCCCTCTATGGGCTTCCAAATATCCCTTTGCCAATTCCACAAGAACAGCCTTAGCGAAAGGCTTCTTGAAGGGAAAGATGTAACTCTGTGAGATGAATTAACAGAACACAGAGCAGTTTCTCAGAAAGCTTCTTTCCAGTTTTGTACGGAAGATATTGGTTTTTCACCATAGCCCTCTATGGGCTTCCAAGTATCCCCTTGCCAATTCCACAGAAACAGCTTTAGCGAAAGGTTTCTTGAAAGGAAAGATGTAACACTGTGAGACGAATTAACAGAACACAGAACAGTTTCTCAGAAAGCTTCTTTCCAGTTTTGAACGGAAGATATTTCCTTTTTCACCATAGCCCTCTAGGGGCTTCCAAATATCCCTTTGCCAATTCCACAAGAACAGCCTTAGCGAAAGGCTTCTTGAAGGGAAAGATGTAACTCTGTGAGATGAATTAACAGAACACAGAGCAGTTTCTCAGAAAGCTTCTTTCCAGTTTTGAACGGATGATACTTCCTTTTTCACCATAGCCCTCTATGGGCTTCCAATTATCCCTTTGCCAATTCCACAAGAACAGCCTTAGCTAAAGGCTTCTTGAAGGGAAAGATGAAACTCTGTGAGATGAATTAACAGAACACAGAGCAGTTTCTCAGAAAGCTTCTTTACAGTTTTGAACGGTAGGTATTTCCTTTTTCACCATAGCCCTCTATGGGCTTCCAAATATCCCTTTGCCAATTCCACAAGAACAGCCTTAGCGAAAGGCTTCTTGAGGGGAAAGGTGTAACTCTGTGAGATGAATAACAGAACACAGAGCAGTTTCTCAGAAAGCTTCTTTCCAGGTTTGAACGGAAGTTATTTCCTTTTTCACCATAGCCCTCTATGGGCTTCCAAATATCCCTTTGCCAATTCCACAAGAACAGCCTTAGCGAAAGGCTTCTTGAAGGGAAAGATGTAACTCTGTGAGATGAATTAACAGAACACAGAGCAGTTTCTCAGAAAGCTTCTTTCCAGTGTTAAACGGAAGATATTTCCTTTTCCACCATAGCCCTCTATGGGCTTCCAAATATCCCTTTGCCAATTCCACAAGAACAGCCTTAGCGAAAGGCTTCTTGAAGGGAAAGATATAACTCTGTGAGATGAATTAACAGAACACAGAGCAGTTTCTCAGAAAGCTTCTTTCCAGTTTTGAACGGAAGATATTTCCTTTTTCACCATAGCCCTCTATGGGCTTCCAAATATCCCTTTGCCAATTCCACAAGAACAGCCTTAGCGAAAGGCTTCTTGAAGGGAAAGATATAACTCTCTGAGATGAATTAACAGAACACAGAGCAGTTTCTCAGAAAGCTTCTTTCCAGTTTTGAACGGAAGATATTTCCTTTTTTACCATAGCCCTCTATGGGCTTCCAAATATCCCTTTGCCAATTCCACAAGAACAGCCTTAGCGAAAGGCTTCTTGAAGGGAAAGATGTAACTCTGTGAGATGAATTAACAGAACACAGAGCAGTTTCTCAGAAAGGTTCTTTCCAGTTGTGAACGGAAGATATTTCCTTTTTCACCGTAGCCCTCTATGGGTTTCCAAATATCCCTTTGCGAATTCCACAAGAACAGCCTTAGCGAAAGGTTTCTTGAAGGGAAAGATGTAACTCTGTGAGATGAATTAACAGAACACAGAGCAGTTTCTCAGAAGGCTTCTTTCCAGTTTTGAACGGAAGATATTTCCTTTTTCACCATAGCCCTCTATGGGCTTCCAAATATCCCCTTGCCAATTCCACAAGAACTGCCTTAGCGAAAGACTTCTTGAAGGGAAAGATGTAACTCTGTGAGATGAATTAACAGAACACAGAGCAGTTTCTCAGAAAGTTTCTTTCCACTTTTGAACGGAAGATATTTCCTTTTTCACCATAGCCCTCTATGGGCTTCCAAATATCCCTTTGCCAATTCCACAAGAACAGCCTTAGCGAAAGGCTTCTTGAAGGGAAAGATGTAACTCTGTGAGATGAATTAACAGAACACAGAGCAGTTTCCCAGAAAGCTTCTTTCCAGTTTTGAACGGAAGATATTTCCTTTTTCACCATAGCCCTCTATGGGCTTCCAAATATCCCTTTTCCAATTCCACAAGAACAGCCTTAGCGAAAGGCTTCTTGAAGGGAAAAATGTAACTCTGTGAGATGAATTAACAGAACACAGAGCAGTTTCACAGAAAGCTTCTTTCCAGTTTTGAACGGAAGATATTTCCTTTTTCACCGTAGCCCTCTACGGGCTTCCAAATATCCCTTTGCGAATTCCACAAGAACAGCCTTAGCGAAAGGTTTCTTGAAGGGAAAGATGTAACTCTGTGAGATGAATTAACAGAACACAGAGCAGTTTCTCAGAAAGCTTCTTTCCAGTTTTGAACGGAAGATATTTCTTTTTTCACCATAGCCCTCTATGGGCTTCCAAATATCCCTTGCCAATTACACAAGAACAGACTTAGCAAAAGACTTCTTGAAGGGAAAGATGTAACTCTGTGAGATGAATTAACAGAACACAGAGCAGTTTCTCAGAAAGCTTCTTTCCACTTTTGAACGGAAGATATTTCCTTTTTCACCATAGCCCTCTATGGGCTTCCAAATATCCCTTTGCCAATTACACAAGAACACCCTTAGCGAAAGGCTTCTTGAAGGGAAAGATGTAACTCTGTGAGATGAATTATCAGAACACAGAGCAGTTTCTCAGAAAGCTTCTTTCCAGTTTTGAACGGAAGATATTTCCTTTTTCGCCATAGCCCTCTATGGGCTTCCAAATATCCCTTTGCGAATTCCACAAGAACAGCCTTAGCGAAAGGCTTCATGAAGGGAAAGATGTAACTCTGTGAGATGAATTAACAGAACACAGAGCAGTTTCTCAGAAAGCTTCTTTCCAGTTTTGAACGGAAGATATTTCCTTTTTCACCATAGCCCTCTATGGGCTTCCAAATATCCCTTTGCCAATTCCACAAGAACAGCCTTAGCGAAAGGCTTCTTGAAGGGAAAGATGTAACTCTGTGAGATGAATTAACAGAACACAGAGCAGTTTCTCAGAAAGCTTCTTTCCAGTTTTGTACGGAAGATATTTGTTTTTCACCATAGCCCTCTATGGGCTTCCAAGTATCCCCTTGCCAATTCCACAGAAACAGCTTTAGCGAAAGGTTTCTTGAAAGGAAAGATGTAACACTGTGAGACGAATTAACAGAACACAGAACAGTTTCTCAGAAAGCTTCTTTCCAGTTTTGAACGGAAGATATTTCCTTTTTCACCATAGCCCTCTAGGGGCTTCCAAATATCCCTTTGCCAATTCCACAAGAACAGCCTTAGCGAAAGGCTTCTTGAAGGGAAAGATGTAACTCTGTGAGATGAATTAACAGAACACAGAGCAGTTTCTCAGAAAGCTTCTTTCCAGTTTTGAACGGATGATACTTCCTTTTTCACCATAGCCCTCTATGGGCTTCCAATTATCCCTTTGCCAATTCCACAAGAACAGCCTTAGCGAAAGGCTTCTTGAAGGGAAAGATGTAACTCTGTGAGATGAATTAACAGAACAAGAGCAGTTTCTCAGAAAGCTTCTTTCCAGTGTTAAGCGGAAGATATTTCCTTTTCCACCATAGCCCTCTATGGGCTTCCAAATATCCCTTTGCCAATTCCACTAGAACAGCCTTAGCGAAAGGCTTCTTGAAGGGAAAGATATAACTCTGTGAGATGAATAAACAGAACACAGAGCAGTTTCTCAGAAAGCTTCTTTCCAGTTTTGAACGGAAGATATTTCCTTTTTCATCATAGCCCTCTATGGGATTCCAAATATCCCTTTGCCAATTCCAGAAGAACAGCCTTAGCGAAAGGCTTCTTGAAGGGAAAGATGTAACTCTGTGAGATGAATTAACAGAACACAGAGCAGTTTCCCAGAAAGCTTCTTTCCAGTTTTGAACGGAAGATATTTCCTTTTTCACCATAGCCCTCTATGGGCTTCCAAATATCCCTTTTCCAATTCCACAAGAACAGCCTTAGCGAAAGGCTTCTTGAAGGGAAAGATGTAACTCTGTGAGATGAATTAACAGAACACAGAGCAGTTTCTCAGAAAGCTTCTTTCCAGTTTTGAACGGAAGATATTTCCTTTTTCACCATAGCCCTCTATGGGCTTCCAAATATCCCTTTGCCAATTCCACAAGAACAGCCTTAGCGAAAGGCTTCTTGAAGGGAAAGATGTAACTCTGTGAGATGAATTAACAGAACACAGAGCAGTGTCTCAGAAAGCTTCTTTCCAGTTTTGAACGGAAGATATTTCCTTTTTCACCATAGCCCTCTATGGGCTTCCAAATATCCCTTTGCCAATTCCACAAGAACAGCCTTAGCGAAAGGCTTCTTGAAGGGAAAGATATAACTCTCTGAGATGAATTAACAGAACACAGAGCAGTTTCTCAGAAAGCTTCTTTCCAGTTTTGAACGGAAGATATTTCCTTTTTTACCATAGCCCTCTATGGGCTTCCAAATATCCCTTTGCCAATTCCACAAGAACAGCCTTAGCGAAAGGCTTCTTGAAGGGAAAGATGTAACTCTGTGAGATGAATTAACAGAACACAGAGCAGTTTCTCAGAAAGCTTCTTTCCAGTTGTGAACGGAAGATATTTCCTTTTTCACCGTAGCCCTCTATGGGTTTCCAAATATCCCTTTGCGAATTCCACAAGAACAGCCTTAGCGAAAGGTTTCTTGAAGGGAAAGATGTAACTCTGTGAGATGAATTAACAGAACACAGAGCAGTTTCTCAGAAGGCTTCTTTCCAGTTTTGAACGGAAGATATTTCCTTTTTCACCATAGCCCTCTATGGGCTTCCAAATATCCCCTTGCCAATTCCACAAGAACAGCCTTAGCGAAAGACTTCTTGAAGGGAAAGATGTAACTCTGTGAGATGAATTAACAGAACACAGAGCAGTTTCTCAGAAAGTTTCTTTCCACTTTTGAACGGAAGATATTTCCTTTTTAACCATAGCCCTCTATGGGCTTCCAAATATCCCTTTGCCAATTCCACAAGAACACCCTTAGCGAAAGGCTTCTTGAAGGGAAAGATGTAACTCTGTGAGATGAATTAACACAACACAGAGCAGTTTCCCAGAAAGCTTCTTTCCAGTTTTGAACGGAAGATATTTCCTTTTTCACCATAGCCCTCTATGGGCTTCCAAATATCCCTTTTCCAATTCCACAAGAACAGCCTTAGCGAAAGGCTTCTTGAAGGGAAAAATGTAACTCTGTGAGATGAATTAACAGAACACAGAGCAGTTTCACAGAAAGCTTCTTTCCAGTTTTGAACGGAAGATATTTCCTTTTTCACCGTAGCCCTCTACGGGCTTCCAAATATCCCTTTGCGAATTCCACAAGAACAGCCTTAGCGAAAGGTTTCTTGAAGGGAAAGATGTAACTCTGTGAGATGAATTAACAGAACACAGAGCAGTTTCTCAGAAAGCTTCTTTCCAGTTTTGAACGGAAGATATTTCTTTTTTCACCATAGCCCTCTATGGGCTTCCAAATATCCCCTTGCCAATTACACAAGAACAGACTTAGCAAAAGACTTCTTGAAGGGAAAGATGTAACTCTGTGAGATGAATTAACAGAACACAGAGCAATTTCTCAGAAAGCTTCTTTCCAGTTTTGAACGGAAGGTATTTCCTTTTTCACCATAGCCCTCTATGGGCTTCCAAATATCCCTTTGCCAATTCCACAAGAACAGCCTTAGCGAAAGGCTTCTTGAAGGGAAAGATATAACTCTGTGAGATGAATTAACAGAACACAGAGCAGTTTCCCAGAAAGCTTCTTTCCAGTTTTGAACGGAAGATATTTCCTTTTTTACCTTAGCCCTCTATGGGCTTCCAAATATCCCTTTTCCAATTCCAGAAGAACAGCCTTAGCGAAAGGCTTCTTGAAGGGAAAGATGTAACTCTGTGAGATGAATTAACAGAACACAGAGCAGTTTCTCAAAAAGCATCTTTCCAGTTTTAAACAGAAGATATCTCCTTTTTCACCAAAGCCCTCTATGGGCTTCCAAATATCCCTTTGCGAATTCCACAAGAACAGCCTTAGCGAAAGGTTTCTTGAAGGGAAAGATGTAACTCTGTGAGATGAATTAACAGAACACAGAGCAGTTTCTCAGAAAGCTTCTTTCCAGTTTTGAACGGAAGATATTTCCTTTTTCACCATAGCCCTCTATGGGCTTCCAAATATCGCCTTGCCAATTCCACAAGAACAGCCTTAGCGAAAGGCTTCTTGAAGGGAAAGATGTAACTCTGTGAGATGAATTAACAGAACACAGAGCAGTTTCTCAGAAAGCTTCTTTGCAGTTTTGAACGGAAGATATTTCCTTTTTCACCATAGCCCTCTATGGGCTTCCAAATATCCCTTTACCAATTCCACAAGAACAGCCTTAGCGAAAGGCTTCTTGAAGGGAAAGATGTAACTCTGTGAGATGAATTAACAGAACACAGAGCAGTTTCTCAGAAAGCTTCTTTCCAGTTTTGAACGGAAGATATTTCCTTTTTCACCATAGCCCTCTATGGGCTTCCAAATATCCCTTTGCCAATTCCACAAGAACAGCCTTAGCGAAAGGCTTCCTGAAGGGAAAGATGTAACTCTGTGAGATGAATTAAGAGAACACAGAGCAGTTTCTCAGAAAGCTTCTTTCCAGTTTTGAACGGAAGATATTTCCTTTTTCACCATAGCCCTCTATGGGCTTCCAAGTATCCCTTTGCCAATTCCACAAGAACAGCCTTAGCGAAAGACTTCTTGAAGGGAAAGATGTAACTCTGTGAGATGAATTAAGAGAACACAGAGCAGTTTCTCAGAAAGCTTCTTTCCAGTTTTGAACGGAAGATATTTCCTTTTTCACCATAGCCCTCTATGGGCTTCCCAATATCCCTTTGCCAATTCCACAAGAACAGCCTTAGCGAAAGGCTTCTTGAAGGGAAAGATGTAACTCTGTGAGATGAATTAACAGAACACAGAGCAGTTTCTCAGAAAGCTTCTTTCCAGTTTTGAACGGAAGATATTTCCTTTTTCACCAGAGCCCTCTATGGGCTTCCAAATATCCCTTTGCCAATTCCACAAGAACAGCCTTAGCGAAAGGCTACTTGAAGGGAAAGATGTAACTCTGTGAGATGAATTAACAGAACACAGAGCAGTTTCTCAGAAAGCTTCTTTCCAGTGTTGAACGGAAGATATTTCCTTTTTCACCATAGCCCTCTATGGGCTTCCAAATATCCGTTTGCCAATTCCACAAGAACAGCCTTAGCGAAAGGCTTCTTGAAGGGAAAGATGTAACTCTGTGAGATGAATTAACAGAACACAGAGCAGTTTCTCAGAAAGCTTCTTTCCAGTTGTGAACGGTAGATATTTCCTTTTTCACCTTAGCCCTCTATGGGCTTCCAAATATCCCTTCGCCAATTAAACAAGAACAGCCTTAGCGAAAGGGTTCTTGAAGGGAAAGATGTAACTCTGTGAGATGCATTAACAGAACACAGAGTAGTTTCTCAGAAAGCTTCTTTCCAGTTTTGAACGGAAGATATTTCCTTTTTCACCATAGCCCTCTATGGGCTTCCAAATATCCCTTTGCGAATTCCACAAGAACAGCCTTAGTGAAAGGCTTCTTGAAGGGAAAGATGTAACTCTGTGAGATGAATTAACAGAACACAGAGCAGTTTCTCAGAAAGCTTCTTTCCAGTTTTGAACGGAAGATAAGTCCTTTTTCACCATAGCCCTCTATGGGCTTCCAAATATCCCTTCGCCAATTCCACAAGAACAGCCTTAGCGAAAGGCTTCTTGAAGGGAAAGATGTAACTCTGTGAGATGCATTAACAGAACACAGAGCAGTTTCTCAGAAAGCTTCTTTCCAGTTTTGAACGGAAGATATTTCCTTTTTCACCGTAGCCCTCTATGGGCTTCTAAATATCCCTTTTCGAATTTCACAAGAACAGCCTTAGCGAAAGGTTTCTTGAATGGAAAGATGTAACTCTGTGAGATGAATTAACAGAACACAGAGCAGTTTCTCAGAAAGCTTCTTTCCAGTTTTGAACGGAAGATATTTCCTTTTTCACCATAGCCCTCTATGGGCTTCCAAATATCCCCTTGCCAATTCCACAAGAACAGCCTTAGCGAAAGGCTTCTTGAAGGGGAAGATGTAACTCTGTGAGATGAATTAACAGAACACGGAGCAGTTTCTCAGAAAGCTTCTTTCCAGTTTTGAACGGAAGATATTTCCTTTTTCACCATAGCCCTCTGTGGGCTTCCAAATATCCCTTTGCCAATTCCACAAGAACAGCCTTAGCGAAAGGCTTCTTGAAGGGAAAGATGTAACTCTGTGAGATGAATTAACAGAACACAGAGCAGTTTCTCAGAAAGCTTCTTTCCAGTTTTGAACGGAAGATATTTCCTTTATCACCATAGCCCTCTATGGGCTTCCAAATATCCCTTTGCCAATTCCACAAGAACAGCCTTAGCGAAAGGCTTCTTGAAGGGAAACATGTAACTCTGTGAGATGAATTAACAGAACACAGAGCAGTTTCTCAGAAAGCTTCTTTCCAGTTTTGAACGGAAGATATTTACTTTTTCACCATAGCCCTCTATGGGCTTCCAAATATCCCTTTGCCAATTCCACAAGAACAGCCTTAGCGAAAGGCTTCTTGAAGGGAAAGATGTAACTCTGTGAGATGAATTAACAGAACACAGAGCAGTTTCCCAGAAAGCTTCTTTCCAGTTTTGAACGGAAGATATTTCCTTTTTCACCATAGCCCTCTATGGGCTTCCAAGTATCCACTTGCCAATTCCACAGAAACAGATTTAGCGAAAGGTTTTTTGAAAGGAAAGATGTAACACTGTGAGACGAATTAAGAGAACACAGAGCAGTTTCTCAGAAAGCTTCTTTCCAGTTTTGAACGGAAGATATTTCCTTTTTCACCATAGCCCTCTATGGGCTTCCAAATATCCCTTTGCCACTTCCACAAGAACAGCCTTAGCGAAAGGCTTCCTGAAGGGAAAGATTTAACTCTGTGAGATGAATTAACAGAACATAGAGCAGTTTCTCAGAAAGCTTCTTTCCAGTTTTGAACGGAAGATATTTCCTTTTTCTCCATTGCCCTCCATGGGCTTCCAAATATCCCTTTGCGAATTCCACAAGAACAGGCTTAGCGAAAGGCTTCTTGAAGGGAAAGATGTAACTCTGTGAGATGAATTAACAGAACACAGAGCAGTTTCTCAGAAAGCTTCTTTCCAGTTTTGAACGGAAGATATTTCCTTTCTCACCATATCCCTCTATAGGCTTCCAAATATCCCTTTGCCAATTCCACAAGAACAGCCTTAGCGAAAGGCTTCTTGAAGGGAAAGATGCAACTCTGTGAGATGAATTAACAGAACACAGAGCAGTTTCTCAGAAAGCTTCTTTCCAGTGTTGAACGGAAGATATTCCCTTTTTCACCATAGCCCTCTATGGGCTTCCAAATATCCCTTTGCCAATTCCACAAGAACAGCCTTAGCGAAAGGCTTCTTGAAGGGAAAGATGTAACTCTGTGAGATGAATTAACAGAACACAGAGCAGTTTCTCAGAAAGCTTCTTTCCAGTTTTGAACGGAAGGTATTTCCTTTTTCACCATAGCCCTCTTTGGGCTTCCAAATATCCCTTTGCCAATTCCACAAGAACAGCCTTAGCGAAAGGCTTCTTGAGGGGAAAGATGTAACTCTGTGAGATGAATTAACGGAACACAGAGCAGTTTCTCAGAAAGCTTCTTTCCAGTTTTGAACGGAAGATATTTCCTTTTTCACCATAGCCCTCTATGGCCTTCCAAATATCCCTTTGCCATTTCCACAAGAACAGCCTTAGCGAAAGGCTTCTTGAAGGGAAAGATGTAACTCTGTGAGATGAATTAACAGAACACAGAGCAGTTTCTCAGAAAGCCTCTTTCCAGTTTTGAACGGAAGATATTTCCTTTTTCACCATAGCCCTCTATGGGCTTCCAAATATCCCTTTGCGAATTCCACAAGAACAGCCTTAGCGAAAGGCTTCTTGAAGGGAAAGATGTAACTCTGTGAGATGAATTAACAGAACACAGAGCAGTTTCTCAGAAAGCTTCTTTCCAGTTGTGAACGG
Organism: Chlorocebus sabaeus; assembly: GCF_047675955.1. NCBI lineage: Eukaryota > Metazoa > Chordata > Mammalia > Primates > Cercopithecidae > Chlorocebus > Chlorocebus sabaeus. The sequence continues at coordinate 778,912 of NW_027326835.1, forward strand.
AAGACATTTCCTTTTTCACCATAGCCCTCTACGGGCTTCCAAATATCCCTTTGCCAATTCCACAAGAACAGCCTTAGCGAAAGGCTTCCTGAAGAGAAAGATGTAACTCTGTGAGATGAATTAACAGAACACAGAGCAGTTTCTCAGAAAGCTTCTTTCCAGTTTTGAACGGAAGATATTTCCTTTTTCACCTTAGCCCTCTATGGGCTTCGAAATATCCCTTTGCCAATTCCACAAGAACAGCCTTAGCGAAAGACTTCTTGAAGGGAAAGATGTAACTCTGTGAGATGAATTAACAGAACACAGAGCAGTTTCTCAGAAAGCTTCTTTCCAGTTTTGAACGGAAGATATTTCCTTTTTCACCATAGCCCTCTATGGGCTTCCAAATATCCCTTAGCCAATTCCACAAGAACAGCCTTAGCGAAAGGCTTCTTGAAGGGAAAGATGTAACACTGTGAGATGAATTAACAGAACACAGAGCAGTTTCTCAGAAAGCTTCTTTCCACTTTTGAACGGAAGATATTTCCTTTTTCACCATAGCCCTCTATGGGCTTCCAAATATCCCTTTGCCAATTCCACAAGAACAGTCTTAGCGAAAGGCTTCTTGAAGGGAAAGATGTAACTCTGTGAGATGAATTAACAGAACACAGAGCAGTTTCTCAGAAAGCTTCTTTCCAGTTTTGAACGGAAGATATTTCCTTTTTCACCTTAGCCCTCTATGGGCTTCCAAATATCCCTTTGCCAATTCCACAAGAACAGCCTTAGCGAAAGGCTTCTTGAAGGGGAAGATGTAACTCTTTGAGATGAATTAACAGACCACAGAGCAATTTCTCAGAAAGCTTCTTTCCAGTTTTGAACGGAAGGTATTTCCTTTTTCACCATAGCCCTCTATGGGCTTCCAAATATACCTTTGCCAATTCCACAAGAACAGCCTTAGCGAAAGGCTTCTTGAAGGGAAAGATATAACTCTCTGAGATGAATTAACAGGACACAGAGCAGTTTCTCAGAAAGCTTCTTTCCAGTTTTGAACGGAAGATATTTCCTTTTTCACCATAGCCCTCTATGGGCTTCCAAATATCCCTTTGCCAATTCCTCAAGAACAGCCTTAGCGAAAGGCTTCTTGAAGGGAAAGATGTAACTCTGTGAGATGAATTAACAGAACACAGAGCAGTTTCCCAGAAAGCTTCTTTCCAGTTTTGAACGGAAGATATTTCCTTTTTTACCTTAGCCCTCTATGGGCTTCCAAATATCCCTTTTCCAATTCCAGAAGAACAGCCTTAGCGAAAGGCTTCTTGAAGGGAAAGATGTAACTCTGTGAGATGAATTAACAGAACACAGAGCAGTTTCTCAAAAAGCATCTTTCCAGTTTTAAACAGAAGATATTTCCTTTTTCTCCAAAGCCCTCTATGGGCTTCCAAATATCCCTTTGCGAATTCCACAAGAACAGCCTTAGCGAAAGGTTTCTTGAAGGGAAAGATGTAACTCTGTGAGATGAATTAACAGAACACAGAGCAGTTTCTCAGAAAGCTTCTTTCCAGTTTTGAACGGAAGATATTTCCTTTTTCACCATAGCCCTCTATGGGCTTCCAAATATCGCCTTGCCAATTCCACAAGAACAGCCTTAGCGAAAGGCTTCTTGAAGGGAAAGATGTAACTCTGTGAGATGAATTAACAGAACACAGAGCAGTTTCTCAGAAAGCTTCTTTCCAGTATTGAACGGAAGATATTTCCTTTTTCACCATAGCCCTCTATGGGCTTCCAAATATCCCTTTGCCAATTCCACAAGAACAGCCTTAGCGAAAGGCTTCCTGAAGGGAAAGATGTAACTCTGTGAGATGAATTAAGAGAACACAGAGCAGTTTCTCAGAAAGCTTCTTTCCAGTTTTGAACGGAAGATATTTCCTTTTTCACCATAGCCCTCTATGGGCTTCCAAGTATCCCTTTGCCAATTCCACAAGAACAGCCTTAGCGAAAGACTTCTTGAAGGGAAAGATGTAACTCTGTGAGATGAATTAAGAGAACACAGAGCAGTTTCTCAGAAAGCTTCTTTCCAGTTTTGAACGGAAGATATTTCCTTTTTCACCATAGCCCTCTATGGGCTTCCAAATATCCCTTTGCCAATTCCACAAGAACAGCCTTAGCGAAAGGCTTCTTGAAGGGAAAGATGTAACTCTGTGAGATGAATTAACAGAACACAGAGCAGTTTCTCAGAAAGCTTCTTTCCAGTTTTGAACGGAAGATATTTCCTTTTTCACCAGAGCCCTCTATGGGCTTCCAAATATCCCTTTGCCAATTCCACAAGAACAGCCTTAGCGAAAGGCTACTTGAAGGGAAAGATGTAACTCTGTGAGATGAATTAACAGAACACAGAGCAGTTTCTCAGAAAGCTTCTTTCCAGTGTTGAACGGAAGATATTTCCTTTTTCACCATAGCCCTCTATGGGCTTCCAAATATCCGTTTGCCAATTCCACAAGAACAGCCTTAGCGAAAGGCTTATTGAAGGGAAAGATGTAACTCTGTGAGATGAATTAACAGAACACAGAGCAGTTTCTCAGAAAGCTTCTTTCCAGTTGTGAACGGTAGATATTTCCTTTTTCACCTTAGCCCTCTATGGGCTTCCAAATATCCCTTCGCCAATTAAACAAGAACAGCCTTAGCGAAAGGCTTCTTGAAGGGAAAGATGTAACTCTGTGAGATGCATTAACAGAACACAGAGTAGTTTCTCAGAAAGCTTCTTTCCAGTTTTGAACGGAAGATATTTCCTTTTTCACCATAGCCCTCTATGGGCTTCCAAATATCCCTTTGCGAATTCCACAAGAACAGCCTTAGTGAAAGGCTTCTTGAAGGGAAAGATGTAACTCTGTGAGATGAATTAACAGAACACAGAGCAGTTTCTCAGAAAGCTTCTTTCCAGTTTTGAACGGAAGATAAGTCCTTTTTCACCATAGCCCTCTATGGGCTTCCAAATATCCCTTCGCCAATTCCACAAGAACAGCCTTAGCGAAAGGCTTCTTGAAGGGAAAGATGTAACTCTGTGAGATGCATTAACAGAACACAGAGCAGTTTCTCAGAAAGCTTCTTTCCAGTTTTGAACGGAAGATATTTCCTTTTTCACCATAGCCCTCTATGGGCTTCTAAATATCCCTTTTCGAATTTCACAAGAACAACCTTAGCGAAAGGTTTCTTGAATGGAAAGATGTAACTCTGTGAGATGAATTAACAGAACACAGAGCAGTTTCTCAGAAAGCTTCTTTCCAGTTTTGAACGGAAGATATTTCCTTTTTCACCATAGCCCTCTATGGGCTTCCAAATATCCCCTTGCCAATTCCACAAGAACAGCCTTAGCGAAAGGCTTCTTGAAGGGGAAGATGTAACTCTGTGAGATGAATTAACAGAACACAGAGCAGTTTCTCAGAAAGCTTCTTTCCAGTTTTGAACGGAAGATATTTCCTTTTTCACCATAGCCCTATGTGGGCTTCCAAATATCCCTTTGCCAATTCCACAAGAACAGCCTTAGCGAAAGGCTTCTTGAAGGGAAAGATGTAACTCTGTGAGATGAATTAACAGAACACAGAGCAGTTTCTCAGAAAGCTTCTTTCCAGTTTTGAACGGAAGATATTTCCTTTATCACCATAGCCCTCTATGGGCTTCCAAATATCCCTTTGCCAATTCCACAAGAACAGCCTTAGCGAAAGGCTTCTTGAAGGGAAACATGTAACTCTGTGAGATGAATTAACAGAACACAGAGCAGTTTCTCAGAAAGCTTCTTTCCAGTTTTGAACGGAAGATATTTCCTTTTTCACCATAGCCCTCTATGGGCTTCCAAATATCCCTTTGCCAATTCCACAAGAACAGCCTTAGCGAAAGGCTTCTTGAAGGGAAAGATGTAACTCTGTGAGATGAATTAACAGAACACAGAGCAGTTTCCCAGAAAGCTTCTTTCCAGTTTTGAACGGAAGATATTTCCTTTTTCACCATAGCCCTCTATGGGCTTCCAAGTATCCACTTGCCAATTCCACAGAAAAAGATTTAGCGAAAGGTTTTTTGAAAGGAAAGATGTAACACTGTGAGACGAATTAAGAGAACACAGAGCAGTTTCTCAGAAAGCTTCTTTCCAGTTTTGAACGGAAGATATTTCCTTTTTCACCATAGCCCTCTATGGGCTTCCAAATATCCCTTTGCCACTTCCACAAGAACAGCCTTAGCGAAAGGCTTCCTGAAGGGAAAGATTTAACTCTGTGAGATGAATTAACAGAACATAGAGCAGTTTCTCAGAAAGCTTCTTTCCAGTTTTGAACGGAAGATATTTCCTTTTTCTCCATTGCCCTCCATGGGCTTCCAAATATCCCTTTGCGAATTCCACAAGAACAGGCTTAGCGAAAGGCTTCTTGAAGGGAAAGATGTAACTCTGTGAGATGAATTAACAGAACACAGAGCAGTTTCTCAGAAAGCTTCTTTCCAGTTTTGAACGGAAGATATTTCCTTTCTCACCATATCCCTCTATAGGCTTCCAAATATCCCTTTGCCAATTCCACAAGAACAGCCTTAGCGAAAGGCTTCTTGAAGGGAAAGATGCAACTCTGTGAGATGAATTAACAGAACACAGAGCAGTTTCTCAGAAAGCTTCTTTCCAGTGTTGAACGGAAGATATTCCCTTTTTCACCATAGCCCTCTATGGGCTTCCAAATATCCCTTTGCCAATTCCACAAGAACAGCCTTAGCGAAAGGCTTCTTGAAGGGAAAGATGTAACTCTGTGAGATGAATTAACAGAACACAGAGCAGTTTCTCAGAAAGCTTCTTTCCAGTTTTGAACGGAAGGTATTTCCTTTTTCACCATAGCCCTCTATGGGCTTCCAAATATCCCTTTGCCAATTCCACAAGAACAGCCTTAGCGAAAGGCTTCTTGAGGGGAAAGATGTAACTCTGTGAGATGAATTAACGGAACACAGAGCAGTTTCTCAGAAAGCTTCTTTCCAGTTTTGAACGGAAGATATTTCCTTTTTCACCATAGCCCTCTATGGCCTTCCAAATATCCCTTTGCCATTTCCACAAGAACAGCCTTAGCGAAAGGCTTCTTGAAGGGAAAGATGTAACTCTGTGAGATGAATTAACAGAACACAGAGCAGTTTCTCAGAAAGCTTCTTTCCAGTTTTGAACGGAAGATATTTCCTTTTTCACCATAGCCCTCTATGGGCTTCCAAATATCCCTTTGCGAATTCCACAAGAACAGCCTTAGCGAAAGGCTTCTTGAAGGGAAAGATGTAACTCTGTGAGATGAATTAACAGAACACAGAGCAGTTTCTCAGAAAGCTTCTTTCCAGTTGTGAACGGAAGACATTTCCTTTTTCACCATAGCCCTCTACGGGCTTCCAAATATCCCTTTGCCAATTCCACAAGAACAGCCTTAGCGAAAGGCTTCCTGAAGAGAAAGATGTAACTCTGTGAGATGAATTAACAGAACACAGAGCAGTTTCTCAGAAAGCTTCTTTCCAGTTTTGAACGGAAGATATTTCCTTTTTCACCTTAGCCCTCTATGGGCTTCGAAATATCCCTTTGCCAATTCCACAAGAACAGCCTTAGCGAAAGACTTCTTGAAGGGAAAGATGTAACTCTGTGAGATGAATTAACAGAACACAGAGCAGTTTCTCAGAAAGCTTCTTTCCAGTTTTGAACGGAAGATATTTCCTTTTTCACCATAGCCCTCTATGGGCTTCCAAATATCCCTTAGCCAATTCCACAAGAACAGCCTTAGCGAAAGGCTTCTTGAAGGGAAAGATGTAACACTGTGAGATGAATTAACAGAACACAGAGCAGTTTCTCAGAAAGCTTCTTTCCACTTTTGAACGGAAGATATTTCCTTTTTCACCATAGCCCTCTATGGGCTTCCAAATATCCCTTTGCCAATTCCACAAGAACAGTCTTAGCGAAAGGCTTCTTGAAGGGAAAGATGTAACTCTGTGAGATGAATTAACAGAACACAGAGCAGTTTCTCAGAAAGCTTCTTTCCAGTTTTGAACGGAAGATATTTCCTTTTTCACCTTAGCCCTCTATGGGCTTCCAAATATCCCTTTGCCAATTCCACAAGAACAGCCTTAGCGAAAGGCTTCTTGAAGGGGAAGATGTAACTCTTTGAGATGAATTAACAGACCACAGAGCAATTTCTCAGAAAGCTACTTTCCAGTTTTGAACGGAAGGTATTTCCTTTTTCACCATAGCCCTCTATGGGCTTCCAAATATACCTTTGCCAATTCCACAAGAACAGCCTTAGCGAAAGGCTTCTTGAAGGGAAAGATATAACTCTCTGAGATGAATTAACAGGACACAGAGCAGTTTCTCAGAAAGCTTCTTTCCAGTTTTGAACGGAAGATATTTCCTTTTTCACCATAGCCCTCTATGGGCTTCCAAATATCCCTTTGCCAATTCCTCAAGAACAGCCTTAGCGAAAGGCTTCTTGAAGGGAAAGATGTAACTCTGTGAGATGAATTAACAGAACACAGAGCAGTTTCCCAGAAAGCTTCTTTCCAGTTTTGAACGGAAGATATTTCCTTTTTTACCTTAGCCCTCTATGGGCTTCCAAATATCCCTTTTCCAATTCCAGAAGAACAGCCTTAGCGAAAGGCTTCTTGAAGGGAAAGATGTAACTCTGTGAGATGAATTAACAGAACACAGAGCAGTTTCTCAAAAAGCATCTTTCCAGTTTTAAACAGAAGATATTTCCTTTTTCTCCAAAGCCCTCTATGGGCTTCCAAATATCCCTTTGCGAATTCCACAAGAACAGCCTTAGCGAAAGGTTTCTTGAAGGGAAAGATGTAACTCTGTGAGATGAATTAACAGAACACAGAGCAGTTTCTCAGAAAGCTTCTTTCCAGTTTTGAACGGAAGATATTTCCTTTTTCACCATAGCCCTCTATGGGCTTCCAAATATCGCCTTGCCAATTCCACAAGAACAGCCTTAGCGAAAGGCTTCTTGAAGGGAAAGATGTAACTCTGTGAGATGAATTAACAGAACACAGAGCAGTTTCTCAGAAAGCTTCTTTCCAGTATTGAACGGAAGATATTTCCTTTTTCACCATAGCCCTCTATGGGCTTCCAAATATCCCTTTGCCAATTCCACAAGAACAGCCTTAGCGAAAGGCTTCCTGAAGGGAAAGATGTAACTCTGTGAGATGAATTAAGAGAACACAGAGCAGTTTCTCAGAAAGCTTCTTTCCAGTTTTGAACGGAAGATATTTCCTTTTTCACCATAGCCCTCTATGGGCTTCCAAGTATCCCTTTGCCAATTCCACAAGAACAGCCTTAGCGAAAGACTTCTTGAAGGGAAAGATGTAACTCTGTGAGATGAATTAAGAGAACACAGAGCAGTTTCTCAGAAAGCTTCTTTCCAGTTTTGAACGGAAGATATTTCCTTTTTCACCATAGCCCTCTATGGGCTTCCAAATATCCCTTTGCCAATTCCACAAGAACAGCCTTAGCGAAAGGCTTCTTGAAGGGAAAGATGTAACTCTGTGAGATGAATTAACAGAACACAGAGCAGTTTCTCAGAAAGCTTCTTTCCAGTTTTGAACGGAAGATATTTCCTTTTTCACCAGAGCCCTCTATGGGCTTCCAAATATCCCTTTGCCAATTCCACAAGAACAGCCTTAGCGAAAGGCTACTTGAAGGGAAAGATGTAACTCTGTGAGATGAATTAACAGAACACAGAGCAGTTTCTCAGAAAGCTTCTTTCCAGTGTTGAACGGAAGATATTTCCTTTTTCACCATAGCCCTCTATGGGCTTCCAAATATCCGTTTGCCAATTCCACAAGAACAGCCTTAGCGAAAGGCTTATTGAAGGGAAAGATGTAACTCTGTGAGATGAATTAACAGAACACAGAGCAGTTTCTCAGAAAGCTTCTTTCCAGTTGTGAACGGTAGATATTTCCTTTTTCACCTTAGCCCTCTATGGGCTTCCAAATATCCCTTCGCCAATTAAACAAGAACAGCCTTAGCGAAAGGCTTCTTGAAGGGAAAGATGTAACTCTGTGAGATGCATTAACAGAACACAGAGTAGTTTCTCAGAAAGCTTCTTTCCAGTTTTGAACGGAAGATATTTCCTTTTTCACCATAGCCCTCTATGGGCTTCCAAATATCCCTTTGCGAATTCCACAAGAACAGCCTTAGTGAAAGGCTTCTTGAAGGGAAAGATGTAACTCTGTGAGATGAATTAACAGAACACAGAGCAGTTTCTCAGAAAGCTTCTTTCCAGTTTTGAACGGAAGATAAGTCCTTTTTCACCATAGCCCTCTATGGGCTTCCAAATATCCCTTCGCCAATTCCACAAGAACAGCCTTAGCGAAAGGCTTCTTGAAGGGAAAGATGTAACTCTGTGAGATGCATTAACAGAACACAGAGCAGTTTCTCAGAAAGCTTCTTTCCAGTTTTGAACGGAAGATATTTCCTTTTTCACCATAGCCCTCTATGGGCTTCTAAATATCCCTTTTCGAATTTCACAAGAACAGCCTTAGCGAAAGGTTTCTTGAATGGAAAGATGTAACTCTGTGAGATGAATTAACAGAACACAGAGCAGTTTCTCAGAAAGCTTCTTTCCAGTTTTGAACGGAAGATATTTCCTTTTTCACCATAGCCCTCTATGGGCTTCCAAATATCCCCTTGCCAATTCCACAAGAACAGCCTTAGCGAAAGGCTTCTTGAAGGGGAAGATGTAACTCTGTGAGATGAATTAACAGAACACAGAGCAGTTTCTCAGAAAGCTTCTTTCCAGTTTTGAACGGAAGATATTTCCTTTTTCACCATAGCCCTATGTGGGCTTCCAAATATCCCTTTGCCAATTCCACAAGAACAGCCTTAGCGAAAGGCTTCTTGAAGGGAAAGATGTAACTCTGTGAGATGAATTAACAGAACACAGAGCAGTTTCTCAGAAAGCTTCTTTCCAGTTTTGAACGGAAGATATTTCCTTTATCACCATAGCCCTCTATGGGCTTCCAAATATCCCTTTGCCAATTCCACAAGAACAGCCTTAGCGAAAGGCTTCTTGAAGGGAAACATGTAACTCTGTGAGATGAATTAACAGAACACAGAGCAGTTTCTCAGAAAGCTTCTTTCCAGTTTTGAACGGAAGATATTTCCTTTTTCACCATAGCCCTCTATGGGCTTCCAAATATCCCTTTGCCAATTCCACAAGAACAGCCTTAGCGAAAGGCTTCTTGAAGGGAAAGATGTAACTCTGTGAGATGAATTAACAGAACACAGAGCAGTTTCCCAGAAAGCTTCTTTCCAGTTTTGAACGGAAGATATTTCCTTTTTCACCATAGCCCTCTATGGGCTTCCAAGTATCCACTTGCCAATTCCACAGAAAAAGATTTAGCGAAAGGTTTTTTGAAAGGAAAGATGTAACACTGTGAGACGAATTAAGAGAACACAGAGCAGTTTCTCAGAAAGCTTCTTTCCAGTTTTGAACGGAAGATATTTCCTTTTTCACCATAGCCCTCTATGGGCTTCCAAATATCCCTTTGCCACTTCCACAAGAACAGCCTTAGCGAAAGGCTTCCTGAAGGGAAAGATTTAACTCTGTGAGATGAATTAACAGAACATAGAGCAGTTTCTCAGAAAGCTTCTTTCCAGTTTTGAACGGAAGATATTTCCTTTTTCTCCATTGCCCTCCATGGGCTTCCAAATATCCCTTTGCGAATTCCACAAGAACAGGCTTAGCGAAAGGCTTCTTGAAGGGAAAGATGTAACTCTGTGAGATGAATTAACAGAACACAGAGCAGTTTCTCAGAAAGCTTCTTTCCAGTTTTGAACGGAAGATATTTCCTTTCTCACCATATCCCTCTATAGGCTTCCAAATATCCCTTTGCCAATTCCACAAGAACAGCCTTAGCGAAAGGCTTCTTGAAGGGAAAGATGCAACTCTGTGAGATGAATTAACAGAACACAGAGCAGTTTCTCAGAAAGCTTCTTTCCAGTGTTGAACGGAAGATATTCCCTTTTTCACCATAGCCCTCTATGGGCTTCCAAATATCCCTTTGCCAATTCCACAAGAACAGCCTTAGCGAAAGGCTTCTTGAAGGGAAAGATGTAACTCTGTGAGATGAATTAACAGAACACAGAGCAGTTTCTCAGAAAGCTTCTTTCCAGTTTTGAACGGAAGGTATTTCCTTTTTCACCATAGCCCTCTATGGGCTTCCAAATATCCCTTTGCCAATTCCACAAGAACAGCCTTAGCGAAAGGCTTCTTGAGGGGAAAGATGTAACTCTGTGAGATGAATTAACGGAACACAGAGCAGTTTCTCAGAAAGCTTCTTTCCAGTTTTGAACGGAAGATATTTCCTTTTTCACCATAGCCCTCTATGGCCTTCCAAATATCCCTTTGCCATTTCCACAAGAACAGCCTTAGCGAAAGGCTTCTTGAAGGGAAAGATGTAACTCTGTGAGATGAATTAACAGAACACAGAGCAGTTTCTCAGAAAGCTTCTTTCCAGTTTTGAACGGAAGATATTTCCTTTTTCACCATAGCCCTCTATGGGCTTCCAAATATCCCTTTGCGAATTCCACAAGAACAGCCTTAGCGAAAGGCTTCTTGAAGGGAAAGATGTAACTCTGTGAGATGAATTAACAGAACACAGAGCAGTTTCTCAGAAAGCTTCTTTCCAGTTGTGAACGGAAGACATTTCCTTTTTCACCATAGCCCTCTACGGGCTTCCAAATATCCCTTTGCCAATTCCACAAGAACAGCCTTAGCGAAAGGCTTCCTGAAGAGAAAGATGTAACTCTGTGAGATGAATTAACAGAACACAGAGCAGTTTCTCAGAAAGCTTCTTTCCAGTTTTGAACGGAAGATATTTCCTTTTTCACCTTAGCCCTCTATGGGCTTCGAAATATCCCTTTGCCAATTCCACAAGAACAGCCTTAGCGAAAGACTTCTTGAAGGGAAAGATGTAACTCTGTGAGATGAATTAACAGAACACAGAGCAGTTTCTCAGAAAGCTTCTTTCCAGTTTTGAACGGAAGATATTTCCTTTTTCACCATAGCCCTCTATGGGCTTCCAAATATCCCTTAGCCAATTCCACAAGAACAGCCTTAGCGAAAGGCTTCTTGAAGGGAAAGATGTAACACTGTGAGATGAATTAACAGAACACAGAGCAGTTTCTCAGAAAGCTTCTTTCCACTTTTGAACGGAAGATATTTCCTTTTTCACCATAGCCCTCTATGGGCTTCCAAATATCCCTTTGCCAATTCCACAAGAACAGCCTTAGCGAAAGGCTTCTTGTAGGGAAAGATGTAACTCTGTGAGATGAATTAACAGAACACAGAGCAATTTCCCAGAAAGCTTCTTTCCAGTTTTGAACGGAAGATATTTCCTTTTTCATCATAGCCCTCTATGGGATTCCAAATATCCCTTTGCCAATTCCAGAAGAACAGCCTTAGCGAAAGGCTTCTTGAAGGGAAAGATGTAACTCTGTGAGATGAATTAACAGAACACAGAGCAGTTTCCCAGAAAGCTTCTTTCCAGTTTTGAACGGAAGATATTTCCTTTTTCACCATAGCCCTCTATGGGCTTCCAAATATCCCTTTTCCAATTCCACAAGAACAGCCTTAGCGAAAGGCTTCTTGAAGGGAAAGATGTAACACTGTGAGATGAATTAACAGAACACAGAGCAGTTTCTCAGAAAGCTTCTTTCCAGTTTTGAACGGAAGATATTTCCTTTTTCACCATAGCCCTCTAGGGGCTTCCAAATATCCCCTTGCCAATTCCACAAGAACAGCCAGAGCGGAAGACTTCTTGAAGGGAAAGATGTAACTATGTGAGATGAATTAACAGAACACAGAGCAGTTTCTCAGAAAGCTTCTTTCCAGTTTTGAACGGAAGATATTTCCTTTTTCACCATAGCCCTCTATGGGCTTCCAAATATCCCTTTGCCAATTCCACAAGAACAGCCTTAGCGAAAGGCTTCTTGAAGGGAAAGATGTAACTCTGTGAGATGAATTAACAGAACACAGAGCAGTTTCTCAGAAAGCTTCTTTCCAGTTTTGAACGGAAGATATTTCCTTTTTCACCATAGCCCTCTATGGGCTTCCAAATATCCCTTTGCCAATTCCACAAGAACAGACTTAGCGAAAGGCTTCTTGAAGGGAAAGATGTAACTCTCTGAGACGAATTAACAGAACACAGAGCAGTTTGTCAGAAAGCTTCTTTCCAGTTTTGAACGGAAGATATTTCCTTTTTCACCATAGCCCTCTATGGGCTTCCAAATATCCCTTTGCCAATTCCACAAGAACAGCCTTAGCGAAAGGCTTCTTGAAGGGAAAGATGTAACTCTGTGAGATGAATTAACAGATCACAGAGCAGTTTCTCAGAAAGCTTCTTTCCAGTTTTGAACGGAAGATATTTCCTTTTTCACCATAGCCCTCTATGGGCTTCCAAATATCCCTTTGCCAATTCCACAAGAACAGCCTTAGCGAAAGGCTTCTTGAAGGGGAAGATGTAACTCTGTGAGATGAATTAACAGAACACAGAGCAGTTTCTCAGAAAGCTTCTTTCCAGTTTTGAACGGAAGGTATTTCCTTTTTCACCATAGCCCTCTGTGGGCTTCCAAATATCCCTTTGCCAATTCCACAAGAACAGCCTTAGCGAAAGGCTTCTTGAGGGGAAAGATGTAACTCTGTGAGATGAATTAACAGAACACAGAGCAGTTTCTCAGAAAGCTTCTTTCCAGGTTTGAACGGAAGTTATTTCCTTTTTTCACCATAGCCCTCTATGGGCTTCCAAATATCCCTTTGCCAATTCCACAAGAACAGCCTTAACGAAAGGCTTCTTGAAGGGAAAGATGTAACTCTGTGAGATGAATTAACAGAACACAGAGCAGTTTCTCAGAAAGCTTCTTTCCAGTTTTGAACGGAAGATATTCCCTTTTTCACCATAGCCCTCTATGGGCTTCCAAATATCCCTTTGCCAATTCCACAAGAACAGCCTTAGCGAAAGGCTTCTTGAAGGGAAAGATGTAACTCTGTGAGATGAATTAACAGAACACAGAGCAGTTTCTCAGAAAGCTTCTTTCCAGTTTTGAACGGAAGATATTCCCTTTTTTACCATAGCCCTCTATGGGCTTCCAAATATCCCTTTGCCAATTCCACAAGAACAGCCTTAGCGAAAGGCTTCTTGAAGGGAAAGATGTAACTCTGTGAGATGAATTAACAGAACACAGAGCAGTTTCTCAGAAAGCTTCTTTCCAGTGTTGAACGGAAGATATTTCCTTTTTCACCATAGCCCTCTATGGGCTTCCAAATATCCCTTTGCCAATTCCACAAGAACAGCCTTAGCGAAAGGCTTCTTGAAGGGAAAGATGTAACTATGTGAGATGAATTAACAGAACACAGAGCAGTTTCTCAGAAAGCTTCTTTCCAGTGTTGAACGGAAGATATTCCCTTTTTCACCATAGCCCTCTATGGGCTTCCAAATATCCCTTTGCCAATTCCACAGAAACAGCCTTAGCGAAAGGCTTCTTGAAGGGAAAGATGTAACTCTGTGAGATGAATTAACAGAACACAGAGCAGTTTCTCAGAAAGCTTCTTTCCAGTTTTGAACGGAAGATATTTCCTTTTTCACCATAGCCCTCTATGGGCTTCCAAATATCCCTTTGCCAATTCCACAAGAACAGCCTTAGCGAAAGGCTTCTTGAAGGGGAAGATGTAACTCTGTGAGATGAATTAACAGAACACAGAGCAGTTTCTCAGAAAGCTTCTTTCCAGTTTTGAACGGAAGGTATTTCCTTTTTCACCATAGCCCTCTGTGGGCTTCCAAATATCCCTTTGCCAATTCCACAAGAACAGCCTTAGCGAAAGGCTTCTTGAGGGGAAAGATGTAACTCTGTGAGATGAATTAACAGAACACAGAGCAGTTTCTCAGAAACCTTCTTTCCAGGTTTGAACGGAAGTTATTTCCTTTTTTCACCATAGCCCTCTATGGGCTTCCAAATATCCCTTTGCCAATTCCACAAGAACAGCCTTAACGAAAGGCTTCTTGAAGGGAAAGATGTAACTCTGTGAGATGAATTAACAGAACACAGAGCAGTTTCTCAGAAAGCTTCTTTCCAGTTTTGAACGGAAGATATTCCCTTTTTCACCATAGCCCTCTATGGGCTTCCAAATATCCCTTTGCCAATTCCACAAGAACAGCCTTAGCGAAAGGCTTCTTGAAGGGAAAGATGTAACTCTGTGAGATGAATTAACAGAACACAGAGCAGTTTCTCAGAAAGCTTCTTTCCAGTTTTGAACGGAAGATATTCCCTTTTTTACCATAGCCCTCTATGGGCTTCCAAATATCCCTTTGCCAATTCCACAAGAACAGCCTTAGCGAAAGGCTTCTTGAAGGGAAAGATGTAACTCTGTGAGATGAATTAACAGAACACAGAGCAGTTTCTCAGAAAGCTTCTTTCCAGTGTTGAACGGAAGATATTTCCTTTTTCACCATAGCCCTCTATGGGCTTCCAAATATCCCTTTGCCAATTCCACAAGAACAGCCTTAGCGAAAGGCTTCTTGAAGGGAAAGATGTAACTATGTGAGATGAATTAACAGAACACAGAGCAGTTTCTCAGAAAGCTTCTTTCCAGTGTTGAACGGAAGATATTCCCTTTTTCACCATAGCCCTCTATGGGCTTCCAAATATCCCTTTGCCAATTCCACAGAAACAGCCTTAGCGAAAGGCTTCTTGAAGGGAAAGATGTAACTCTGTGAGATGAATTAACAGAACACAGAGCAGTTTCTCAGAAAGCTTCTTTCCAGTTTTGAACGGAAGATATTTCCTTTTTCACCATAGCCCTCTATGGGCTTCCAAATATCCCTTTGCGAATTCCACAAGAACAGCCTTAGCGAAAGGCTTCTTGAAGGGAAAGATGTAACTCTGTGAGATGAATTAACAGAACACAGAGCAGTTTCTCAGAAAGCTTCTTTCCAGTTGTGAACGGAAGACATTTCCTTTTTCACCATAGCCCTCTACGGGCTTCCAAATATCCCTTTGCCAATTCCACAAGAACAGCCTTAGCGAAAGGCTTCCTGAAGAGAAAGATGTAACTCTGTGAGATGAATTAACAGAACACAGAGCAGTTTCTCAGAAAGCTTCTTTCCAGTTTTGAACGGAAGATATTTCCTTTTTCACCTTAGCCCTCTATGGGCTTCGAAATATCCCTTTGCCAATTCCACAAGAACAGCCTTAGCGAAAGACTTCTTGAAGGGAAAGATGTAACTCTGTGAGATGAATTAACAGAACACGGAGCAGTTTCTCAGAAAGCTTCTTTCCAGTTTTGAACGGAAGATATTTCCTTTGTCACCATAGCCCTCTATGGGCTTCCAAATATCCCTTAGCCAATTGCACAAGAACAGCCTTAGCGAAAGGCTTCTTGAAGGGAAAGATGTAACACTGTGAGATGAATTAACAGAACACAGAGCAGTTTCTCAGAAAGCTTCTTTCCACTTTTGAACGGAAGATATTTCCTTTTTCACCATAGCCCTCTATGGGCTTCCAAATATCCCTTTGCCAATTCCACAAGAACAGCCTTAGCGAAAGGCTTCTTGAAGGGAAAGATGTAACTCTGTGAGATGAATTAACAGAACACAGAGCAGTTTCCCAGAAAGCTTCTTTCCAGTTTTGAACGGAAGATATTTCCTTTTTCATCATAGCCCTCTATGGGATTCCAAATATCCCTTTGCCAATTCCAGAAGAACAGCCTTAGCGAAAGGCTTCTTGAAGGGAAAGATGTAACTCTGTGAGATGAATTAACAGAACACAGAGCAGTTTCCCAGAAAGCTTCTCTCCAGTTTTGAACGGAAGATATTTCCTTTTTCACCATAGCCCTCTATGGGCTTCCAAATATCCCTTTTCCAATTCCACAAGAACAGCCTTAGCGAAAGGCTTCTTGAAGGGAAAGATGTTACACTGTGAGATGAATTAACAGAACACAGCAGTTTCTCAGAAAGCTTCTTTCCAGTTTTGAACGGAAGATATTTCCTTTTTCACCATAGCCCTCTAGGGGCTTCCAAATATCCCCTTGCCAATTCCACAAGAACAGCCAGAGCGGAAGACTTCTTGAAGGGAAAGATGTAACTATGTGAGATGAATTAACAGAACACAGAGCAGTTTCTCAGAAAGCTTCTTTCCAGTTTTGAACGGAAGATATTTCCTTTTTCACCATAGCCCTCTATGGGCTTCCAAATATCCCTTTGCCAATTCCACAAGAACAGCCTTAGCGAAAGGCTTCTTGAAGGGAAAGATGTAACTCTGTGAGATGAATTAACAGAACACAGAGCAGTTTCTCAGAAAGCTTCTTTCCAGTTTTGAACGGAAGATATTTCCTTTTTCACCATAGCCCTCTATGGGCTTCCAAATATCCCTTTGCCAATTCCACAAGAACAGACTTAGCGAAAGGCTTCTTGAAGGGAAAGATGTAACTCTCTGAGACGAATTAACAGAACACAGAGCAGTTTGTCAGAAAGCTTCTTTCCAGTTTTGAACGGAAGATATTTCCTTTTTCACCATAGCCCTCTATGGGCTTCCAAATATCCCTTTGCCAATTCCACAAGAACAGCCTTAGCGAAAGGCTTCTTGAAGGGAAAGATGTAACTCTGTGAGATGAATTAACAGATCACAGAGCAGTTTCTCAGAAAGCTTCTTTCCAGTTTTGAACGGAAGATATTTCCTTTTTCACCATAGCCCTCTATGGGCTTCCAAATATCCCTTTGCCAATTCCACAAGAACAGCCTTAGCGAAAGGCTTCTTGAAGGGGAAGATGTAACTCTGTGAGATGAATTAACAGAACACAGAGCAGTTTCTCAGAAAGCTTCTTTCCAGTTTTGAACGGAAGGTATTTCCTTTTTCACCATAGCCCTCTGTGGGCTTCCAAATATCCCTTTGCCAATTCCACAAGAACAGCATTAGCGAAAGGCTTCTTGAGGGGAAAGATGTAACTCTGTGAGATGAATTAACAGAACACAGAGCAGTTTCTCAGAAAGCTTCTTTCCAGGTTTGAACGGAAGTTATTTCCTTTTTTCACCATAGCCCTCTATGGGCTTCCAAATATCCCTTTGCCAATTCCACAAGAACAGCCTTAACGAAAGGCTTCTTGAAGGGAAAGATGTAACTCTGTGAGATGAATTAACAGAACACAGAGCAGTTTCTCAGAAAGCTTCTTTCCAGTTTTGAACGGAAGATATTCCCTTTTTCACCATAGCCCTCTATGGGCTTCCAAATATCCCTTTGCCAATTCCACAAGAACAGCCTTAGCGAAAGGCTTCTTGAAGGGAAAGATGTAACTCTGTGAGATGAATTAACAGAACACAGAGCAGTTTCTCAGAAAGCTTCTTTCCAGTTTTGAACGGAAGATATTCCCTTTTTTACCATAGCCCTCTATGGGCTTCCAAATATCCCTTTGCCAATTCCACAAGAACAGCCTTAGCGAAAGGCTTCTTGAAGGGAAAGATGTAACTCTGTGAGATGAATTAACAGAACACAGAGCAGTTTCTCAGAAAGCTTCTTTCCAGTGTTGAACGGAAGATATTTCCTTTTTCACCATAGCCCTCTATGGGCTTCCAAATATCCCTTTGCCAATTCCACAAGAACAGCCTTAGCGAAAGGCTTCTTGAAGGGAAAGATGTAACTATGTGAGATGAATTAACAGAACACAGAGCAGTTTCTCAGAAAGCTTCTTTCCAGTGTTGAACGGAAGATATTCCCTTTTTCACCATAGCCCTCTATGGGCTTCCAAATATCCCTTTGCCAATTCCACAGAAACAGCCTTAGCGAAAGGCTTCTTGAAGGGAAAGATGTAACTCTGTGAGATGAATTAACAGAACACAGAGCAGTTTCTCAGAAAGCTTCTTTCCAGTGTTGAACGGAAGATATTTCCTTTTTCACCATAGCCCTCTAAGGGCTTCCAAATATCCCTTTGCCAATTCCACAAGAACAGCCTTAGCGAAAGGCTTCTTGAAGGGAAAGATATAACTCTGTGAGATGAATTAACAGAACACAGAGCAGTTTCTCAGAAAGCTTCTTTCCAGTTTTGAACGGAAGATATTTCCTTTTTCACCATAGCCCTCTATGGGATTCCAAATATCCCTTTACCAATTGCACAAGAACAGCCTTAGCGAAAGGCTTCTTGAAGGGAAAGATGTAACTCTGTGAGATGAATTAACAGAACACAGAGCAGTTTCTCAGAAAGCTTCTTTCCAGTTTTGAACGGAAGATATTTCCTTTTTCACCATAGACCTCTATGGGCTTCCAAATATCCCTTTGCCAATTCCACAAGAACAGTCTTAGCGAAAGGCTTCTTGAAGGGAATGATGTAACTCTGTGAGATGAATTAACAGAACACAGAGCAGTTTCTCAGAAAGCTTCTTTCCAGTTTTGAACGGAAGATATTTCCTTTTTCACCATAGCCCTCTATGGGCTTCCAAATATCCCTTTGCCAATTCCACAAGAACAGCCTTAGCGAAAGGCTTCTTGAAGGGGAAGATGTAACTCTGTGAGATGAATTAACAGACCACAGAGCAGTTTCTCAGAAAGCTTCTTTCCAGTTTTGAACGGAAGGTATTTCCTTTTTCACCATAGCCCTCTATGGGCTTCCAAATATCCCTTTGCCAATTCCACAAGAACAGCCTTAGCGAAAGGCTTCTTGAAGGGAAAGATATAACTCTCTGAGATGAATTAACAGGACACAGAGCAGTTTCTCACAAAGCTTCTTTCCAGTTTTGAACGGAAGATATTTCCTTTTTCACCATAGCCCTC
The DNA here is from genome assembly GCF_047675955.1 of Chlorocebus sabaeus. NCBI lineage: Eukaryota > Metazoa > Chordata > Mammalia > Primates > Cercopithecidae > Chlorocebus > Chlorocebus sabaeus. The sequence continues at coordinate 797,690 of NW_027326835.1, forward strand.
TATGGGCTTCCAAATATCCCTTTGCCAATTCCACAAGAACAGCCTTAGCGAAAGGCTTCTTGAAGGGAAAGATGTAACTCTGTGAGATGAATTAACAGAACACAGAGCAGTTTCTCAGAAAGCTTCTTTCCAGTTTTGTACGGAAGATATTTCCTTTTTCACCATAGCCCTCTATGGGCTTCCAAGTATCCCCTTGCCAATTCCACAGAAACAGCTTTAGCGAAAGGTTTCTTGAAAGGAAAGATGTAACACTGTGAGACGAATTAACAGAACACAGAACAGTTTCTCAGAAATCTTCTTTCCAGTTTTGAACGGAAGATATTTCCTTTTTCACCATAGCCCTCTAGGGGCTTCCAAATATCCCTTTGCCAATTCCACAAGAACAGCCTTAGCGAAAGGCTTATTGAAGGGAAAGATGTAACTCTGTGAGATGAATTAACAGAACACAGAGCAGTTTCTCAGAAAGCTTCTTTCCAGTTGTGAACGGTAGATATTTCCTTTTTCACCATAGCCCTCTATGGGCTTCCAAATATCCCTTCGCCAATTAAACAAGAACAGCCTTAGCGAAAGGCTTCTTGAAGGGAAAGATGTAACTCTGTGAGATGCATTAACAGAACACAGAGCAGTTTCTCAGAAAGCTTCTTTCCAGTTTTGAACGGAAGATATTTCCTTTTTCACCATAGCCCTCTATGGGCTTCTAAATATCCCTTTTCGAATTCCACAAGAACAGCCTTAGCGAAAGGTTTCTTGAATGGAAAGATGTAACTCTGTGAGATGAATTAACAGAACACAGAGCAGTTTCTCAGAAAGCTTCTTTCCAGTTTTGAACGGAAGATATTTCCTTTTTCACCATAGCCCTCTATGGGCTTCCAAATATCCCCTTGCCAATTCCACAAGAACAGCCTTAGTGAAAGGCTTCTTGAAGGGAAAGATGTAACTCTGTGAGATGAATTAACAGAACACAGAGCAGTTTCTCAGAAAGCTTCTTTCCAGTTTTGAACGGAAGATATATCCTTTTTCACAATAGCCCTCTATGGGCTTCCAAATATCACTTTGCCAATTCCACAAGAACAGCCTTAGCGAAAGGCTTCTTGAAGGGAAAGATGTAACTCTGTGAGATGAATTAACAGAACACAGAGCAGTTTCTCAGAAAGCTTCTTTCCAGTTTTGAACGGAAGATATTTCCTTTTTCACCATAGCCCTCTATGGGCTTCCAAATATCCCCTTGCGAATTCCACAAGAACAGCCTTAGTGAAAGGCTTCTTGAAGGGAAAGATGTAACTCTGTGAGATGAATTAACAGAACACAGAGCAGTTTCTCAGAAAGCTTCTTTCCAGTTTTGAACGGAAGATAAGTATTTTTTCACCATAGCCCTCTATGGGCTTCCAAATATCCCTTCGCCAATTCCACAAGAACAGCCTTAGCGAAAGGCTTCTTGAAGGGAAAGATGTAACTCTGTGAGATGCATTAACAGAACACAGAGCAGTTTCTCAGAAAGCTTCTTTCCAGTTTTGAACGGAAGATATTTCCTTTTTCACCATAGCCCTCTATGGGCTTCTAAATATCCCTTTTCGAATTCCACAAGAACAGCCTTAGCGAAAGGTTTCTTGAATGGAAAGATGTAACTCTGTGAGATGAATTAACAGAACACAGAGCAGTTTCTCAGAAAGCTTCTTTCCAGTATTGAACGGAAGATATTTTCTTTTTCACCATAGCCCTCTATGGGCTTCCAAATATCCCCTTGCCAATTCCACAAGAACAGCCTTAGCGAAAGGCTTCTTGAAGGGGAAGATGTAACTCTGTGAGATGAATTAACAGAACACAGAGCAGTTTCTCAGAAAGCTTCTTTCCAGTTTTGAACGGAAGATATTTCCTTTTTCACCATAGCCCTCTATGGGCTTCCAAATATCCCTTTGCCAATTCCACAAGAACAGCCTTAGCGAAAGGCTTCTTGAAGGGAAAGATGTAACTCTGTGAGATGAATTAACAGAACACAGAGCAGTTTCTCAGAAAGCTTCTTTCCAGTTTTGAACGGAAGATATTTCCTTTTTCACCATAGCCCTCTATGGGCTTCCAAATATCCCTTTGCGAATTCCACAAGAACAGCCTTAGTGAAAGGCTTCTTGAAGGGAAAGATGTAACTCTGTGAGATGAATTAACAGAACACAGAGCAGTTTCTCAGAAAGCTTCTTTCCAGTTTTGAACGGTAGATAATTCCTTTTTCACCATAGCCCTCTATGGGCTTCCAAATATCCCTTTGCCAATTCCACAAGAACAGCCTTAGCGAAAGGCTTCTTGAAGGGAAAGATGTAACTCTGTGAGATGAATTAACAGAACACAGAGCAGTTTCTCAGAAAGCTTCTTTCCAGTTTTGAACGGAAGATATTTCCTTTTTCACCATAGCCCTGTATGGGCTTCCAAATATCCCTTTGCCAATTCCACAAGAATAGCCTTAGCGAAAGGCTTCTTGAAGGGAAAGATATAACTCTCTGAGATGAATTAACAGAACACAGAGCAGTTTCTCAGAAAGCTTCTTTCCCGTTTTGAACGGAAGATATTTCCTTTTTCACCATAGCCCTCTATGGGCTTCCAAATATCCCTTTGCCAATTCCACAAGAACAGCCTTAGCGAAAGGCTTCTTGAAGGGAAAGATGTAACTCTGTGAGATGAATTAACGGAACACAGAGCCGTTTCTCAGAAAGCTTCTTTCCAGTTTTGAACGGAAGATATTTCCTTTTTCACCATAGCCCTCTAGGGGCTTCCAAGTATCCCCTAGCCAATTCCACAGAAACAGCTTTAGCGAAAGGTTTCTTGAAAGGAAAGATGTAACACTGTGATACGAATGAACAGAACACAGAGCAGTTTCTCAGAAAGCTTCTTTCCAGTTTTGAACGGAAGATATTTCCTTTTTCACCATAGCCCTCTATGGGCTTCCAAATATCCCTTTTCCAATTCCACAAGAACAGCCTTAGCGAAAGGCTTCTTGAAGGGAAAGATGTAACTCTGTGAGATGAATTAACAGAACACAGAGCAGTTTCTCAGAAAGCTTCTTTCCAGTTTTGAACGGAAGATATTTCCTTTTTCATCATAGCCCTCTATGGGCTTCCAAATATCCCTTTGCGAATTCCACAAGAACAGCCTTAGCGAAAGGTTTCTTGAAGGGAAAGATGTAACTCTGTGAGATGAATTAACAGAACACAGAGCAGTTTCTCAGAAAGCTTCTTTCCAGTTTGGAACGGAAGTTATTTCCTTTTTCACAATAGCCCTCTATGGGCTTCCAAATATCCCCTTGCCAATTCCACAAGAACAGCCTTATCGAAAGACTTCTTGAAGGGAAAGATGTAACTCTGTGAGATGAATTAACAGAACACAGAGCAGTTTCTCAGAAAGCTTCTTTCCAGTTTTGAACGGAAGATATTCCCTTTTTCACCATAGCCCTCTACGGGCTTCCAAATATCCCTTTGCGAATTCCACAAGAACAGCCTTAGCGAAAGGCTTCCTGAAGAGAAAGATGTAACTCTGTTAGATGAATTAACAGAACACAGAGCAGTTTCTCAGAAAGCTTCTTTCCAGTTTTGAACGGAAGATATTTCCTTTTTCACCATAGCCCTCTATGGGCTTCCAAATATCCCTTTGCCAATTCCACAAGAACAGCCTTAGCGAAAGACTTCTTGAAGGGAAAGATGTAACTCTGTGAGATGAATTAACAGAACACAGAGCAGTTTCTCAGAAAGCTTCTTTCCAGTTTTGAACGGAAGATATTTCCTTTTTCACCATAGCCCTCTATGGGCTTCCAAATATCCCTTTGCCAATTCCACAAGAACAGCCTTAGCGAAAGGCTTCTTGAAGGGAAACATGTAACTCTGTGAGATGAATTAACAGAACACAGAGCAGTTTCTCAGAAAGCTTCTTTCCAGTTTTGAACGGAAGATATTTCCTTTTTCACCATAGCCCTCTATGGGATTCCAAATATCCCTTTGCCAATTCCACAAGAACAGCCTTAGCGAAAGGCTTCTTGAAGGGAAAGATGTAACTCTGTGAGATGAATTAACAGAACACAGAGCAGTTTCTCAGAAAGCTTCTTTCCAGTTTTGAACGGAAGATATTTCCTTTTTCACCATAGCCCTCTATGGGCTTCCAAATATCCCTTTGCCAATTCCACAAGAACAGCCTTAGCGAAAGGCTTCTTGAAGGGAAAGATGTAACTCTGTGAGATGAATTAACAGAACACAGAGCAGTTTCTCAGAAAGCTTCTTTCCAGTTTTGAACGGAAGATATTTCCTTTTTCACCATAGCCCTCTATGGGCTTCCAAGTATCCACTTGCCAATTCCACAGAAACAGCTTTAGCGAAAGGTTTTTTGAAAGGAAAGATGTAACACTGTGAGACGAATTAACAGAACACAGAGCAGTTTCTCAGAAAGCTTCTTTCCAGTTTTGAACGGAAGATATTTCCTTTTTCACCATAGCCCTCTATGGGCTTCCAAATATCCCTTTGCCACTTCCACAACAACAGCCTTAGCGAAAGGCTTCTTGAAGGGAAAGATTTAACTCTGTGAGATGAATTAACAGAACATAGAGCAGTTTCTCAGAAAGCTTCTTTCCAGTTTTGAACGGAAGATATTTCCTTTTTCACCATAGCCCTCTATGGGCTTCCAAATATCCCTTTGCGAATTCCACAAGAACAGCCTTAGCGAAAGGCTTCTTGAAGGGAAAGATGTAACTCTGTGAGATGAATTAACAGAACACAGAGCAGTTTCTCAGAAAGCTTCTTTCCAGTTGTGAACGGAAGATATTTCCTTTTTCACCATAGCCCTCTACGGGCTTCCAAATATCCCTTTGCCAATTCCACAAGAATAGCCTTAGCGAAAGGCTTCCTGAAGAGAAAGATGTAACTCTGTGAGATGAATTAACAGAACACAGAGCAGTTTCTCAGAAAGCTTCTTTCCAGTTTTGAACGGAAGATATTTCCTTTTTCACCTTAGCCCTCAATGGGCTTCGAAATATCCCTTTGCCAATTCCACAAGAACAGCCTTAGCGAAAGACTTCTTGAAGGGAAAGATGTAACTCTGTGAGATGAATTAACAGAACACAGAGCAGTTTCTCAGAAAGCTTCTTTCCAGTTTTGAACGGAAGATATTTCCTTTTTCACCATAGCCCTCTATGGGCTTCCAAATATCCTTTTGCCAATTCCACAAGAACAGCCTTAGCGAAAGGCTTCTTGAAGGGAAAGATGTAACTCTGTGAGATGAATTAACAGAACACAGAGCCGTTTCTTAGAAAGCTTCTTTCCAGTTTTGAACGGAAGATATTTCCTTTTTCACCATAGCCCTCTAGAGGCTTCCAAGTATCCCCTAGCCAATTCCACAGAAACAGCTTTAGCGAAAGGTTTCTTGAAAGGAAAGATGTAACACTGTGATACGAATTAACAGAACACAGAGCAGTTTCTCAGAAAGCTTCTTTCCAGTTTTGAACGGAAGATATTTCCTTTTTCACCATAGGCCTCTATGGGCTTCCAAATATCCCTTTTCCAATTCCACAAGAACAACCTTAGCGAAAGGCTTCTTGAAGGGAAAGATGTAACTCTGTGAGATGAATTAGCAGAACACAGAGCAGTTTCTCAGAAAGCTTCTTTCCAGTTTTGAACGGAAGATATTTCCTTTTTCACCATAGCCCTCTATGGGCTTCGAAATATCCCTTTGCGAATTCCACAAGAACAGCCTTAGCGAAAGGTTTCTTGAAGGGAAAGATGTAACTCTGTGAGATGAATTAACAGAACACAGAGCAGTTTCTCAGAAAGCTTCTTTCCATTTTTGAACGGAAGTTATTTCCTTTTTCACAATAGCCCTCTATGGGCTTCCAAATATCCCCTTGCCAATTCCACAAGAACAGCCTTAGCGAAAGACTTCTTGAAGGGAAAGATGTAACTCTGTGAGATGAATTAACAGAACACAGAGCAGTTTCTCAGAAAGATTCTTTCCAGTTTTGAACGGAAGATATTTCCTTTTTCACCATAGCCCTCTATGGGCTTCCAAATATCCCTTTGCCAATTCCACAAGAACAGCCTTAGCGAAAGGCTTCTTGAAGGGAAAGATGTAACTCTGTGAGATGAATTAACAGAACACAGAGCAGTTTCTCAGAAAGCTTCTTTCCAGTGTTGAACGGAAGATAATTCCTTTTTCACCATAGCCCTCTATGGGCTTCCAAATATCCCTTTGCGAATTCCACAAGAACAGCCTTAGCGAAAGGCTTCATGAAGGGAAAGATGTAACTCTGTGAGATGAATTAACAGAACACAGAGCAGTTTCTCAGAAAGCTTCTTTCTAGGTTTGAACGGAAGTTATTTCCTTTTTCACCATAGCCCTCTATGGGCTTCCAAATATCCCTTTGCCAATTCCACAAGAACAGCCTTAGCGAAAGGCTTCTTGAAGGGAAAGATGTAACACTGTGAGATGAATTAACAGAACACAGAGCAGTTTCTCAGAAAGCTTCTTTCCAGTTTTGAACGGAAGATATTCCCTTTTTCACCATAGCCCTCTACGGGCTTCCAAATATCCCTTTGCGAATTCCACAAGAACAGCCTTAGCGAAAGGATTCCTGAAGAGAAAGATGTAACTCTGTTAGATGAATTAACAGAACACAGAGCAGTTTCTCAGAAAGCTTCTTTCCAGTTTTGTACGGAAGATATTTGTTTTTCACCATAGCCCTCTATGGGCTTCCAAATATCCCTTTGCCAATTCCACAAGAACAGCCTTAGCGAAAGACTTCTTGAAGGGAAAGATGTAACTCTGTGAGATGAATTAACAGAACACAGAGCAGTTTCTCAGAAAGCTTCTTTCCAGTTTTGAACGGAAGATATTTCCTTTTTCACCATAGCCCTCTATGGGCTTCAAAATATCCCTTTGCCAATTCCACAAGAACAGCCTTAGCGAAAGGCTTCTTGAAGGGAAACATATAACTCTGTGAGATGAATTAACAGAACACAGAGCAGTTTCTCAGAAAGCTTCTTTCCAGTTTTGAACGGAAGATATTTCCTTTTTCACCATAGCCCTCTATGGGCTTCCAAATATCCCTTTGCCAATTCCACAAGAACAGCCTTAGCGAAAGGCTTCTTGAAGGGAAAGATGTAACTCTGTGAGATGAATTAACAGAACACAGAGCAGTTTCCCAGAAAGCTTCTTTCCAGTTTTGAACGGAAGATATTTCCTTTTTCACCATAGCCCTCTATGGGCTTCCAAATATCCCTTTGCCAATTCCACAAGAACAGCCTTAGCGAAAGGCTTCTTGAAGGGAAAGATGTAACTCTGTGAGATGAATTAACAGAACACAGAGCAGTTTCTCAGAAAGCTTCTTTCCAGTTTTGAACGGAAGATATTTCCTTTTTCACCATAGCCCTCTATGGGCTTCCAAATATCCCTTTTCGAATTCCACAAGAACAGCCTTAGCGAAAGGTTTCTTGAAGGGAAAGATGTAACTCTGTGAGATGAAATAACAGAACACAGAGCAGTTTCTCAGAGAGCTTCTTTCCAGTTTTGAACGGAAGATATTTCCTTTTTCACCATAGCCCTCTAAGGGCTTCCAAATATCCCCTTGCCAATTCCACAAGAACAGCCTTAGCGAAAGGCTTCTTGAAGGGAAAGATGTAACTCTGTGAGATGAATTAACAGAACACAGAGCAGTTTCTCAGAAAGCTTCTTTCCAGTTTTGAACGGAAGATATTTCCTTTTTCACCATAGCCCTCTATGGGATTCCAAATATCCCTTTGCCAATTCCACAAGAACAGCCTTAGCGAAAGGCTTCCTGAAGGGAAAGATGTAACTCTGTGAGATGAATTAACAGAACACAGAGCAGTTTCTCAGAAAGCTTCTTTCCAGTTTTGAACAGAAGATATTTTCTTTTTCACCATAGCCCTCTATGGGCTTCCAAATATCCCTTTGCCAATTCCACAAGAACAGCCTTAGCGAAAGACTTCTTGAAGGGAAAGATGTAACTCTGTGAGATGAATTAAGAGAACACAGAGCAGTTTCTCAGAAAGCTTCTTTCCAGTTTTGAACGGAAGATATTTCCTTTTTCACAATAGCCCTCTATGGGCTTCCAAATATCCCTTTGCCAATTCCACAAGAACAGCCTTAGCGAAAGGCTTCTTGAAGGGAAAGATGTAACGCTGTGAGATGAATTAACAGAACACAGAGCAGTTTCTCAGAAAGCTTCTTTCCAGTTTTGAACGGAAGATAATTCCTTTTTCACCAGAGCCCTCTATGGGCTTCCAAATATGCCTTTGCCAATTCCACAAGAACAGCCTTAGCGAAAGGCTACTTGAAGGGAAAGATGTAACTCTGTGAGATGAATTAACAGAACACAGAGCAGTTTCTCAGAAAGCTTCTTTCCAGTGTTGAACGGAAGATATTTCCTTTTTCACCATAGCCCTCTAGGGGCTTCCAAGTATCCCCTAGCCAATTCCACAGAAACAGCTTTAGCGAAAGGTTTCTTGAAAGGAAAGATGTAACACTGTGATACGAATTAACAGAACACAGAGCAGTTTCTCAGAAAGCTTCTTTCCAGTTGTGAACGGAAGATATTTCCTTTTTCACCATAGCCCTCTACGGGCTTCCAAATATCCCTTTGCCAATTCCACAAGAACAGCCTTAGCGAAAGGCTTCCTGAAGAGAAAGATGTAACTCTGTGAGATGAATTAACAGAACACAGAGCAGTTTCTCAGAAAGCTTCTTTCCAGTTTTGAACGGAAGATATTTCCTTTTTCACCTTAGCCCTCTATGGGCTTCGAAATATCCCTTTGCCAATTCCACAAGAACAGCCTTAGCGAAAGACTTCTTTAAGGGAAAGATGTAACTCTGTGAGATGAATTAACAGAACACAGAGCAGTTTCTCAGAAAGCTTCTTTCCAGTTTTGAACGGAAGATATTTCCTTTTTCACCATAGCCCTCTATGGGCTTCCAAATATCCCTTAGCCAATTCCACAAGAACAGCCTTAGCGAAAGGCTTCTTGAAGGGAAAGATGTAACACTGTGAGATGAATTAACAGAACACAGAGCAGTTTCTCAGAAAGCTTCTTTCCTGTTGTGAACGGAAGATATTTCCTTTTTCACCGTAGCCCTCTATGGGCTTCCAAATATCCCTTTGCGAATTCCACAAGAACAGCCTTAGCGAAAGGTTTCTTGAAGGGAAAGATGTAACTCTGTGAGATGAATTAACAGAACACAGAGCAGTTTCTCAGAAGGCTTCTTTCCAGTTTTGAACGGAAGATATTTCCTTTTTCACCATAGCCCTCTATGGGCTTCCAAATATCCCCTTGCCAATTCCACAAGAACAGCCTTAGCGAAAGACTTCTTGAAGGGAAAGATGTAACTCTGTGAGATGAATTAACAGAACACAGAGCAGTTTCTCAGAAAGCTTCTTTCCTCTTTTGAACGGAAGATATTTCCTTTTTCACCATAGCCCTCTATGGGCTTCCAAATATCCCTTTGCCAATTCCACAAGAACAGCCTTAGCGAAAGGCTTCTTGAAGGGAAAGATGTAACTCTGTGAGATGAATTAACAGAACACAGAGCAGTTTCCCAGAAAGCTTCTTTCCAGTTTTGAACGGAAGATATTTCCTTTTTCACCATAGCCCTCTATGGGCTTCCAAATATCCCTTTTCCAATTCCACAAGAACAGCCTTAGCGAAAGGCTTCTTGAAGGGAAAGATGTAACTCTGTGAGATGAATTAACAGAACACAGAGCAGTTTCTCAGAAAGCTTCTTTCCAGTTTTGAACGGAAGATATTTCCTTTTTCACCGTAGCCCTCTATGGGCTTCCAAATATCCCTTTGCGAATTCCACAAGAACAGCCTTAGCGAAAGGTTTCTTGAAGGGAAAGATGTAACTCTGTGAGATGAATTAACAGAACACAGAGCAGTTTCTCAGAAAGCTTCTTTCCAGTTTTGAACGGAAGATATTTCCTTTTTCACCATAGCCCTCTAAGGGCTTCCAAATATCCCTTTTCCAATTCCACAAGAACAGCCTTAGCGAAAGGCTTCTTGAAGGGAAAGATGTAACTCTGTGAGATGAATTAACAGAACACAGAGCAGTTTCTCAGAAAGCTTCTTTCCAGTTGTGAACGGAAGATATTTCCTTTTTCACCGTAGCCCTCTATGGGCTTCCAAATATCCCCTTGCCAATTCCACAAGAACAGCCTTAGCGAAAGACTTCTTGAAGGGAAAGATGTAACTCTGTGAGATGAATTAACAGAACACAGAGCAGTTTCTCAGAAAGTTTCTTTCCACTTTTGAACGGAAGATATTTCCTTTTTTACCATAGCCCTCTATGGGCTTCCAAATATCCCTTTGCCAATTCCACAAGAACAGCCTTAGCGAAAGGCTTCTTGAAGGGAAAGATGTAACTCTGTGAGATGAATTAGCAGAACACAGAGCAGTTTCCCAGAAAGCTTCTTTCCAGTTTTGAACGGAAGATATTTCCTTTTTCACCATAGCCCTCTATGGGCTTCCAAATATCCCTTTTCCAATTCCACAAGAACAGCCTTAGCGAAAGGCTTCTTGAAGGGAAAGATGTAACTCTGTGAGATGAATTAACAGAACACAGAGCAGTTTCACAGAAAGCTTCTTTCCAGTTTTTAACGGAAGATATTTCCTTTTTCACCGTAGCCCTCTACGGGCTTCCAAATATCCCTTTGCGAATTCCACAAGAACAGCCTTAGCGAAAGGTTTCTTGAAGGGAAAGATGTAACTCTGTGAGATGAATTAACAGAACACAGAGCAGTTTCTCAGAAAGCTTCTTTCCAGTTTTGAACGGAAGATATTTCTTTTTTCACCATAGCCCTCTGTGGGCTTCCAAATATCCCCTTGCCAATTACACAAGAACAGACTTAGCAAAAGACTTCTTGAAGGGAAAGATGTAACTCTGTGAGATGAATTAACAGAACACAGAGCAGTTTCTCAGAAAGCTTCTTTCCACTTTTGAACGGAAGATATTTCCTTTTTCACCATAGCCCTCTATGGGCTTCCAATTATCCCTTTGCCAATTCCACAAGAACACCCTTAGCGAAAGGCTTCTTGAAGGGAAAGATGTAACTCTGTGAGATGAATTAACAGAACACAGAGCAGTTTCTCAGAAAGCTTCTTTCCAGTTTTGAACGGAAGATATTTCCTTTTTCCCCATAGCCCTCTATGGGCTTCCAAATATCCCTTTGCGAATTCCACAAGAACAGCCTTAGCGAAAGGCTTCATGAAGGGAAAGATGTAACTCTGTGAGATGAATTAACAGAACACAGAGCAGTTCTCAGAAAGCTTCTTTCCACTTTTGAACGGAAGATATTTCCTTTTTCACCATAGCCCTCTATGGGCTTCCAAATATCCCTTTGCCAATTCCACAAGACCAGCCTTAGCGAAAGGCTTCTTGAAGGGAAAGATGTAACTCTGTGAGATGAATTAACAGAACACAGAGCAGTTTCTCAGAAAGCTTCTTTCCAGTTTTGAACGGAAGATATTTCCTTTTTCACCATAGCCCTCTATGGGCTTCCAAATATCCCTTTGCCAATTCCACAAGAACAGCCTTAGCGAAAGGCTTCTTGAAGGGAAAGATGTAACTCTGTGAGATGAATTAACAGAACACAGAGCAGTTTCTCAGAAAGCTTCTTTCCAGTTTTGAACGGAAGATATTTCCTTTTTCACCATAGCCCTCTATGGGCTTCCAAATATCCCTTTGCCAATTCCACAAGAACAGCCTTAGCGAAAGGCTTCTTGAAGGGAAAGATATAACTCTCTGAGATGAATTAACAGAACACAGAGCAGTTTCTCAGAAAGCTTCTTTCCAGTTTTGAACGGAAGATATTTCCTTTTTTACCATAGCCCTCTATGGGCTTCCAAATATCCCTTTGCCAATTCCACAAGAACAGCCTTAGCGAAAGGCTTCTTGAAGGGAAAGATGTAACTCTGTGAGATGAATTAACAGAACACAGAGCAGTTTCTCAGAAAGCTTCTTTCCAGTTTTGTACGGAAGATATTTGTTTTTCACCATAGCCCTCTATGGGCTTCCAAGTATTCCCTTGCCAATTCCACAGAAACAGCTTTAGCGAAAGGTTTCTTGAAAGGAAAGATGTAACACTGTGAGACGAATTAACAGAACACAGAACAGTTTCTCAGAAAGCTTCATTCCAGTTTTGAACGAAAGATATTTCCTTTTTCACCATAGCCCTCTAGGGGCTTCCAAATATCCCTTTGCCAATTCCACAAGAACAGCCTTAGCGAAAGGCTTCTTGAAGGGAAAGATGTAACTCTGTGAGATGAATTAACAGAACACAGAGCAGTTTCTCAGAAAGCTTCTTTCCAGTTTTGAACGGATGATACTTCCTTTTTCACCATAGCCCTCTATGGGCTTCCAATTATCCCTTTGCCAATTCCACAAGACCAGCCTTAGCGAAAGGCTTCTTGAAGGGAAAGATGTAACTTTGTGAGATGAATTAACAGAACACAGAGCAGTTTCTCAGAAAGCTTCTTTCCAGTTTTGAACGGAAGATATTTCCTTTTTCACCATAGCCCTCTATGGGCTTCCAAATATCCCTTTGCCAATTCCACAAGAACAGCCTTAGCGAAAGGCTTCTTGAAGGGAAAGATGTAACTCTGTGAGATGAATTAACAGAACACAGAGCAGTTTCTCAGAAAGCTTCTTTCCAGTTTTGAACGGAAGATATTTCCTTTTTCACAATAGCCCTCTATGGGCTTCCAAATATCCCTTTGCCAATTCCACAAGAACAGCCTTAGCGAAAGGCTTCTTGAAGGGAAAGATGTAACTCTGTGAGATGAATTAACAGAACACAGAGCAGTTTCTCAGAAAGCTTCTTTCCAGTTTTGAACGGAAGATATTTCCTTTTTCACCATAGCCCTCTATGGGCTTCCAAATATCCCCTTGCGAATTCCACAAGAACAGCCTTAGCGAAAGGTTTCCTGAAGGGAAAGATGTAACTCTGTGAGATGAATTAACAGAACACAGAGCAGTTTCTCAGAAAGCTTCTTTCCAGTTTTGAACGGAAGATATTTGTTTTTCACCATAGCCCTCTATGGGCTTCCAAATATCCCTTTGCCAATTCCACAAGAACAGCCTTAGCGAAAGGCTTCTTGAAGGGAAAGATGTAACCCTGTGAGACGAATTAACAGAACACAGAACAGTTTCTCAGAAAGCTTCTTTCCAGTTTTGAACGAAAGATATTTCCTTTTTCATCATAGCCCTCTAGGGGCTTCCAAATATCCCTTTGCCAATTCCACAAGAACAGCCTTAGCGAAAGGCTTCTTGAAGGGAAAGATGTAACTCTGTGAGATGAATTAGCAGAACACAGAGCAGTTTCTCAGAAAGCTTCTTTCCAGTTTTGAACGGAAGATATTTCCTTTTTCACCATAGCCCTCTATGGGCTTCGAAATATCCCTTTGCGAATTCCACAAGAACAGCCTTAGCGAAAGGTTTCTTGAAGGGAAAGATGTAACTCTGTGAGATGAATTAACAGAACACAGAGCAGTTTCTCAGAAAGCTTCTTTCCAGTTTTGAACGGAAGTTATTTCCTTTTTCACAATAGCCCTCTATGGGCTTCCAAATATCCCCTTGCCAATTCCACAAGAACAGCCTTAGCGAAAGGCTTCTTGAAGGGAAAGATGTAACTCTGTGAGATGAATTAACAGAACACAGAGCAGTTTCTCAGAAAGATTCTTTCCAGTTTTGAACGGAAGATATTTCCTTTTTCACCATAGCCCTCTATGGGCTTCCAAGTATCCCTTTGCCAATTCCACAAGAACAGCCTTAGCGAAAGGCTTCTTGAAGGGAAAGATGTAACTCTGTGAGATGAATTAACAGAACACAGAGCAGTTTCTCAGAAAGCTTCTTTCCAGTGTTGAACGGAAGATATTTCCTTTTTCACCATAGCCCTCTATGGGCTTCCAAATATCCCTTTGCGAATTCCACAAGAACAGCCTTAGCGAAAGGCTTCATGAAGGGAAAGATGTAACTCTGTGAGATGAATTAACAGAACACAGAGCAGTTTCTCAGAAAGCTTCTTTCTAGGTTTGAACGGAAGTTATTTCCTTTTTCACCATAGCCCTCTATGGGCTTCCAAATATCCCTTTGCCAATTCCACAAGAACAGCCTTAGCGAAAGGCTTCTTGAAGGGAAAGATGTAACACTGTGAGATGAATTAACAGAACACAGAGCAGTTTCTCAGAAAGCTTCTTTCCAGTTTTGAACGGAAGATATTCCCTTTTTCACCATAGCCCTCTACGGGCTTCCAAATATCCCTTTGCGAATTCCACAAGAACAGCCTTAGCGAAAGGCTTCCTGAAGAGAAAGATGTAACTCTGTTAGATGAATTAACAGAACACAGAGCAGTTTCTCAGAAAGCTTCTTTCCAGTTTTGAACGGAAGATATTTCCTTTTTCACCATAGCCCTCTATGGGCTTCCAAATATCCGTTTGCCAATTCCACAAGAACAGCCTTAGCGAAAGGCTTATTGAAGGGAAAGATGTAACTCTGTGAGATGAATTAACAGAACACAGAGCAGTTTCTCAGAAAGCTTCTTTCCAGTTGTGAACGGAAGATATTTCCTTTTTCACCATAGCCCTCTATGGGCTTCCAAATATCCCTTCGCCAATTCCACAAGAACAGCCTTAGCGAAAGGCTTCTTGAAGGGAAAGATGTAACTCTGTGAGATGCATTAACAGAACACAGAGCAGTTTCTCAGAAAGCTTCTTTCCAGTTTTGAACGGAAGATATTTCCTTTTTCACCATAGCCCTCTATGGGCTTCTAAATATCACTTTTCGAATTCCACAAGAACAGCCTTAGCGAAAGGTTTCTTGAATGGAAAGATGTAACTCTGTGAGATGAATTAACAGAACACAGAGCAGTTTCTCAGAAAGCTTCTTTCCAGTTTTGAACGGAAGATATTTCCTTTTTCACCATAGACCTCTATGGGCTTCCAAATATCCCCTTGCCAATTCCACAAGAACAGCCTTAGCGAAAGGCTTCTTGAAGGGAAAGATGTAACTCTGTGAGATGAAATAACAGAACACAGAGCAGTTTCTCAGAAAGCTTCTTTCCAGTTTTGAACGGAAGATATTTCCTTTTTCACCATAGCCCTCTATGGGCTTCCAAATATCCCTTTGCCAATTCCACAAGAACAGCCTTAGCGAAAGGCTTCTTGAAGGGAAAGATGTATCTCTGTGAGATGAATTAACAGAACACAGAGCAGTTTCTCAGAAAGCTTCTTTCCAGTTTTGAACGGAAGATATTTCCTTTTTCAACATAGCCCTCTATGGGCTTCCAAATATCCCTTTGCCAATTCCACAAGAATAGCCTTAGCGAAAGGCTTCTTGAAGGGAAAGATATAACTCTCTGAGATGAATTAACAGAACACAGAGCAGTTTCTCAGAAAGCTTCTTTCCAGTTTTGAACGGAAGATAATTCCTTTTTCACCATAGCCCTCTATGGGCTTCCAAATATCCCTTTGCCAATTCCACAAGAACAGCCTTAGCGAAAGGCTTCTTGAAGGGAAAGATGTAACTCTGTGAGATGAATTAACAGAACACAGAGCAGTTTCTCAGAAAGCTTCTTTCCAGTTTTGAACGGAAGATATTTCCTTTTTCACCATAGCCCTCTATGGGCTTCCAAATATCCCTTTGCCAATTCCACAAGAATAGCCTTAGCGAAAGGCTTCTTGAAGGGAAAGATATAACTCTCTGAGATGAATTAACAGAACATAGAGCAGTTTCTCAGAAAGCTTCTTTCCAGTTTTGAACGGAAGATATTTCCTTTTTCACCATAGCCCTCTAGGGGCTTCCAAGTATCCCCTAGCCAATTCCACAGAAACAGCTTTAGCGAAAGGTTTCTTGAAAGGAAAGATGTAACACTGTGATACGAATTAACAGAACACAGAGCAGTTTCTCAGAAAGCTTCTTTCCAGTTGTGAACGGAAGATATTTCCTTTTTCACCATAGCCCTCTACGGGCTTCCAAATATCCCTTTGCCAATTCCACAAGAACAGCCTTAGCGAAAGGCTTCCTGAAGAGAAAGATGTAACTCTGTGAGATGAATTAACAGAACACAGAGCAGTTTCTCAGAAAGCTTCTTTCCAGTTTTGAACGGAAGATATTTCCTTTTTCACCTTAGCCCTCTATGGGCTTCGAAATATCCCTTTGCCAATTCCACAAGAACAGCCTTAGCGAAAGACTTCTTTAAGGGAAAGATGTAACTCTGTGAGATGAATTAACAGAACACAGAGCAGTTTCTCAGAAAGCTTCTTTCCAGTTTTGAACGGAAGATATTTCCTTTTTCACCATAGCCCTCTATGGGCTTCCAAATATCCCTTAGCCAATTCCACAAGAACAGCCTTAGCGAAAGGCTTCTTGAAGAAAAAGATGTAACACTGTGAGATGAATTAACAGAACACAGAGCAGTTTCTCAGAAAGCTTCTTTCCAGTTGTGAACGGAAGATATTTCCTTTTTCACCGTAGCCCTCTATGGGCTTCCAAATATTCCTTTGCGAATTCCACAAGAACAGCCTTAGCGAAAGGTTTCTTGAAGGGAAAGATGTAACTCTGTGAGATGAATTAACAGAACACAGAGCAGTTTCTCAGAAGGCTTCTTTCCAGTTTTGAACGGAAGATATTTCCTTTTTCACCATAGCCCTCTATGGGCTTCCAAATATCCCCTTGCCAATTCCACAAGAACAGCCTTAGCGAAAGACTTCTTGAAGGGAAAGATGTAACTCTGTGAGATGAATTAACAGAACACAGAGCAGTTTCTCAGAAAGCTTCTTTCCTCTTTTGAACGGAAGATATTTCCTTTTTCACCATAGCCCTCTATGGGCTTCCAAATATCCCTTTGCCAATTCCACAAGAACAGCCTTAGCGAAAGGCTTCTTGAAGGGAAAGATGTAACTCTGTGAGATGAATTAACAGAACACAGAGCAGTTTCCCAGAAAGCTTCTTTCCAGTTTTGAACGGAAGATATTTCCTTTTTCACCATAGCCCTCTATGGGCTTCCAAATATCCCTTTTCCAATTCCACAAGAACAGCCTTAGCGAAAGGCTTCTTGAAGGGAAAGATGTAACTCTGTGAGATGAATTAACAGAACACAGAGCAGTTTCTCAGAAAGCTTCTTTCCAGTTTTGAACGGAAGATATTTCCTTTTTCACCGTAGCCCTCTATGGGCTTCCAAATATCCCTTTGCGAATTCCACAAGAACAGCCTTAGCGAAAGGTTCCTTGAAGGGAAAGATGTAACTCTGTGAGATGAATTAACAGAACACAGAGCAGTTTCTCAGAAAGCTTCTTTCCAGTTTTGAACGGAAGATATTTCCTTTTTCACCATAGCCCTCTAAGGGCTTCCAAATATCCCTTTTCCAATTCCACAAGAACAGCCTTAGCGAAAGGCTTCTTGAAGGGAAAGATGTAACTCTGTGAGATGAATTAACAGAACACAGAGCAGTTTCTCAGAAAGCTTCTTTCCAGTTGTGAACGGAAGATATTTCCTTTTTCACCGTAGCCCTCTATGGGCTTCCAAATATCCCCTTGCCAATTCCACAAGAACAGCCTTAGCGAAAGACTTCTTGAAGGGAAAGATGTAACTCTGTGAGATGAATTAACAGAACACAGAGCAGTTTCTCAGAAAGATTCTTTCCACTTTTGAACGGAAGATATTTCCTTTTTTACCATAGCCCTCTATGGGCTTCCAAATATCCCTTTGCCAATTCCACAAGAACAGCCTTAGCGAAATGCTTCTTGAAGGGAAAGATGTAACTCTGTGAGATGAATTAGCAGAACACAGAGCAGTTTCCCAGAAAGCTTCTTTCCAGTTTTGAACGGAAGATATTTCCTTTTTCACCATAGCCCTCTATGGGCTTCCAAATATCCCTTTTCCAATTCCACAAGAACAGCCTTAGCGAAAGGCTTCTTGAAGGGAAAGATGTAACTCTGTGAGATGAATTAACAGAACACAGAGCAGTTTCACAGAAAGCTTCTTTCCAGTTTTTAACGGAAGATATTTCCTTTTTCACCGTAGCCCTCTACGGGCTTCCAAATATCCCTTTCGAATTCCACAAGAACAGCCTTAGCGAAAGGTTTCTTGAAGGGAAAGATGTAACTCTGTGAGATGAATTAACAGAACACAGAGCAGTTTCTCAGAAAGCTTCTTTCCAGTTTTGAACGGAAGATATTTCTTTTTTCACCATAGCCCTCTGTGGGCTTCCAAATATCCCCTTGCCAATTACACAAGAACAGACTTAGCAAAAGACTTCTTGAAGGGAAAGATGTAACTCTGTGAGATGAATTAACAGAACACAGAGCAGTTTCTCAGAAAGCTTCTTTCCACTTTTGAACGGAAGATATTTCCTTTTTCACCATAGCCCTCTATGGGCTTCCAATTATCCCTTTGCCAATTCCACAAGAACACCCTTAGCGAAAGGCTTCTTGAAGGGAAAGATGTAACTCTGTGAGATGAATTAACAGAACACAGAGCAGTTTCTCAGAAAGCTTCTTTCCAGTTTTGAACGGAAGATATTTCCTTTTTCCCCATAGCCCTCTATGGGCTTCCAAATATCCCTTTGCGAATTCCACAAGAACAGCCTTAGCGAAAGGCTTCATGAAGGGAAAGATGTAACTCTGTGAGATGAATTAACAGAACACAGAGCAGTTTCTCAGAAAGCTTCTTTCCACTTTTGAACGGAAGATATTTCCTTTTTCACCATAGCCCTCTATGGGCTTCCAAATATCCCTTTGCCAATTCCACAAGACCAGCCTTAGCGAAAGGCTTCTTGAAGGGAAAGATGTAACTCTGTGACATGAATTAACAGAACACAGAGCAGTTTCTCAGAAAGCTTCTTTCCAGTTTTGAACGGAAGATATTTCCTTTTTCACCATAGCCCTCTATTGGCTTCCAAATATCCCTTTGCCAATTCCACAAGAACAGCCTTAGCGAAAGGCTTCTTGAAGGGAAAGATGTAACTCTGTGAGATGAATTAACAGAACACAGAGCAGTTTCTCAGAAAGCTTCTTTCCAGTTTTGAACGGAAGATATTTCCTTTTTCACCATAGCCCTCTATGGGCTTCCAAATATCCCTTTGCCAATTCCACAAGAACAGCCTTAGCGAAAGGCTTCTTGAAGGGAAAGATATAACTCTCTGAGATGAATTAACAGAACACAGAGCAGTTTCTCAGAAAGCTTCTTTCCAGTTTTGAACGGAAGATATTTCCTTTTTTACCATAGCCCTCTATGGGCTTCCAAATATCCCTTTGCCAATTCCACAAGAACAGCCTTAGCGAAAGGCTTCTTGAAGGGAAAGATGTAACTCTGTGAGATGAATTAACAGAACACAGAGCAGTTTCTCAGAAAGCTTCTTTCCAGTTTTGTACGGAAGATATTTGTTTTTCACCATAGCCCTCTATGGGCTTCCAAGTATCCCCTTGCCAATTCCACAGAAACAGCTTTAGCGAAAGGTTTCTTGAAAGGAAAGATGTAACACTGTGAGACGAATTAACAGAACAAAGAACAGTTTCTCAGAAAGCTTCATTCCAGTTTTGAACGAAAGATATTTCCTTTTTCACCATAGCCCTCTAGGGGCTTCCAAATATCCCTTTGCCAATTCCACAAGAACAGCCTTAGCGAAAGGCTTCTTGAAGGGAAAGATGTAACTCTGTGAGATGAATTAACAGAACACAGAGCAGTTTCTCAGAAAGCTTCTTTCCAGTTTTGAACGGATGATACTTCCTTTTTCACCATAGCCCTCTATGGGCGTCCAAATATCCCTTTGCCAATTCCACAAGACCAGCCTTAGCGAAAGGCTTCTTGAAGGGAAAGATGTAAGTTTGTGAGATGAATTAACAGAACACAGAGCAGTTTCTCAGAAAGCTTCTTTCCAGTTTTGAACGGAAGATATTTCCTTTTTCACCATAGCCCTCTATGGGCTTCCAAATATCCCTTTGCCAATTCCACAAGAACAGCCTTAGCGAAAGGCTTCTTGAAGGGAAAGATGTAACTCTGTGAGATGAATTAACAGAACACAGAGCAGTTTCTCAGAAAGCTTCTTTCCAGTTTTGAACGGAAGATATTTCCTTTTTCACAATAGCCCTCTATGGGCTTCCAAATATCCCTTTGCCAATTCCACAAGAACAGCCTTAGCGAAAGGCTTCTTGAAGGGAAAGATGTAACTCTGTGAGATGAATTAACAGAACACAAAGCAGTTTCTCAGAAAGCTTCTTTCCAGTTTTGAACGGAAGATATTTCCTTTTTCACCATAGCCCTCTATGGGCTTCCAAATATCCCCTTGCGAATTCCACAAGAACAGCCTTAGCGAAAGGCTTCTTGAAGGGAAAGATGTAACTCTGTGAGATGAATTAACAGAACACAGAGCAGTTTCTCAGAAAGCTTCTTTCCAGTTTTGAACGGAAGATATTTGTTTTTCACCATAGCCCTCTATGGGCTTCCAAATATCCCTTCGCCAATTCCACAAGAACAGCCTTAGCGAAAGGCTTCTTGAAGGGAAAGATGTAACACTGTGAGACGAATTAACAGAACACAGAACAGTTTCTCAGAAAGCTTCTTTCCAGTTTTGAACGAAAGATATTTCCTTTTTCATCATAGCCCTCTAGGGGCTTCCAAATATCCCTTTGCCAATTCCACAAGAACAGCCTTAGCGAAAGGCTTCTTGAAGGGAAAGATGTAACTCTGTGAGATGAATTAACAGAACACAGAGCAGTTTCTCAGAAAGCTTCTTTCCAGTTTTGAACGGATGATACTTCCTTTTTCACCATAGCCCTCTATGGGCTTCCAATTATCCCTTTGCCAATTCCACAAGAACAGGCTTAGCTAAAGGCTTCATGAAGGGAAAGATGTAACTCTGTGAGATGAATTAACAGAAAACAGAGCAGTTTCTCAGAAAGCTTCTTTCCAGTTTTGAACGGAAGGTATTTCCTTTTTCACCATAGCCCTCTATGGGCTTCCAAATATCCCTTTGCCAATTCCACAAGAACAGCCTTAGCGAAAGGCTTCTTGAGGGGAAAGATGTAACTCTGTGAGATGAATTAACAGAACACAGAGCAGTTTCTCAGAAAGCTTCTTTCCAGGTTTGAACGGAAGTTATTTCCTTTTTCACCATAGCCCTCTATGGGCTTCCAAATATCCCTTTGCCAATTCCACAAGAACAGCCTTAGCGAAAGGCTTCTTGAAGGGAAAGATGTAACTCTGTGAGATGAATTAACAGAACACAGAGCAGTTTCTCAGAAAGCTTCTTTCCAGTGTTAAACGGAATATATTTCCTTTTCCACCATAGCCCTCTATGGGCTTCCAAATATCCCTTTGCCAATTCCACAAGAACAGCCTTAGCGAAAGGCTTCTTGAAGGGAAAGATATAACTCTGTGAGATGAATTAACAGAACACAGAGCAGTTTCTCAGAAAGCTTCTTTCCAGTTTTGAACGGAAGATATTTCCTTTTTCATCATAGCCCTCTATGGGATTCCAAATATCCCTTTGCCAATTCCAGAAGAACAGCCTTAGCGAAAGGCTTCTTGAAGGGAAAGATGTAACTCTGTGAGATGAATTAACAGAACACAGAGCAGTTTCCCAGAAAGCTTCTTTCCAGTTTTGAACGGAAGATATTTCCTTTTTCACCATAGCCCTCTATGGGCTTCCAAATATCCCTTTTCCAATTCCACAAGAACAGCCTTAGCGAAAGGCTTCTTGAAGGGAAAGATGTAACACTGTGAGATGAATTAACAGAACACAGAGCAGTTTCTCAGAAAGCTTCTTTCCAGTTTTGAACGGAAGATATTTCCTTTTTCACCATAGCCCTCTAGGGGCTTCCAAATATCCCCTTGCCAATTCCACAAGAACAGCCAGAGCGGAAGACTTCTTGAAGGGAAAGATGTAACTATGTGAGATGAATTAACAGAACACAGAGCAGTTTCTCAGAAAGCTTCTTTCCAGTTTTGAACGGAAGATATTTCCTTTTTCACCATAGCCCTCTATGGGCTTCCAAATATCCCTTTGCCAATTCCACAAGAACAGCCTTAGCAAAAGGCTTCTTGAAGGGAAAGATGTAACTCTGTGAGATGAATTAACAGAACACAGAGCAGTTTCTCAGAAAGCTTCTTTCCAGTTTTGAACGGAAGATATTTCCTTTTTCACCATAGCCCTCTATGGGCTTCCAAATATCCCTTTGCCAATTCCACAAGAACAGACTTAGCGAAAGGCTTCTTGAAGGGAAAGATGTAACTCTCTGAGACGAATTAACTGAACACAGAGCAGTTTGTCAGAAAGCTTCTTTCCAGTTTTGAACGGAAGATATTTCCTTTTTCACCATAGCCCTCTATGGGCTTCCAAATATCCCTTTGCCAATTCCACAAGAACAGCCTTAGCGAAAGGCTTCTTGAAGGGAAAGATATAACTCTGTGAGATGAATTAACAGAACACAGAGCAGTTTCTCAGAAAGCTTCTTTCCAGTTTTGAACGGAAGATATTTCCTTTTTCACCATAGCCCTCTATGGGATTCCAAATATCCCTTTACCAATTGCACAAGAACAGCCTTAGCGAAAGGCTTCTTGAAGGGAAAGATGTAACTCTGTGAGATGAATTAACAGAACACAGAGCAGTTTCTCAGAAAGCTTCTTTCCAGTTTTGAACGGAAGATATTTCCTTTTTCACCATAGACCTCTATGGGCTTCCAAATATCCCTTTGCCAATTCCACAAGAACAGTCTTAGCGAAAGGCTTCTTGAAGGGGAAGATGTAACTCTGTGAGATGAATTAACAGACCACAGAGCAGTTTCTCAGAAAGCTTCTTTCCAGTTTTGAACGGAAGGTATTTCCTTTTTCACCATAGCCCTCTATGGGCTTCCAAATATCCCTTTGCCAATTCCACAAGAACAGCCTTAGCGAAAGGCTTCTTGAAGGGAAAGATATAACTCTCTGAGATGAATTAACAGGACACAGAGCAGTTTCTCAGAAAGCTTCTTTCCAGTTTTGAACGGAAGATATTTCCTTTTTCACCATAGCCCTCTATGGGCTTCCAAATATCCCTTTGCCAATTCCACAAGAACAGCCTTAGCGAAAGGCTTCTTGAAGGGAAAGATGTAACTCTGTGAGATGAATTAACAGAACACAGAGCAGTTTCTCAGAAAGCTTCTTTCCAGTTTTGTACGGAAGATATTTCCTTTTTCACCATAGCCCTCTCTGGGCTTCCAAGTATCCCCTTGCCAATTCCACAGAAACAGCTTTAGCGAAAGGTTTCTTGAAAGGAAAGATGTAACACTGTGAGACGAATTAACAGAACACAGAACAGTTTCTCAGAAATCTTCTTTCCAGTTTTGAACGGAAGATATTTCCTTTTTCACCATAGCCCTCTAGGGGCTTCCAAATATCCCTTTGCCAATTCCACAAGAACAGCCTTAGCGAAAGGCTTATTGAAGGGAAAGATGTAACTCTGTGAGATGAATTAACAGAACACAGAGCAGTTTCTCAGAAAGCTTCTTTCCAGTTGTGAACGGTAGATATTTCCTTTTTCACCATAGCCCTCTATGGGCTTCCAAATATCCCTTCGCCAATTAAACAAGAACAGCCTTAGCGAAAGGCTTCTTGAAGGGAAAGATGTAACTCTGTGAGATGCATTAACAGAACACAGAGCAGTTTCTCAGAAAGCTTCTTTCCAGTTTTGAACGGAAGATATTTCCTTTTTCACCATAGCCCTCTATGGGCTTCCAAATATCCCTTTTCGAATTCCACAAGAACAGCCTTAGCGAAAGGTTTCTTGAATGGAAAGATGTAACTCTGTGAGATGAATTAACAGAACACAGAGCAGTTTCTCAGAAAGCTTCTTTCCAGTTTTGAACGGAAGATATTTCCTTTTTCACCATAGCCCTCTAAGGGCTTCCAAATATCCCTTTTCCAATTCCACAAGAACAGCCTTAGCGAAAGGCTTCTTGAAGGGAAAGATGTAACTCTGTGAGATGAATTAACAGAACACAGAGCAGTTTCTCAGAAAGCTTCTTTCCAGTTTTGAACGGAAGATATTTCCTTTTTCACCGTAGCCCTCTATGGGCTTCCAAATATCCCTTTGCGAATTCCACAAGAACAGCCTTAGCGAAAGGTTTCTTGAAGGGAAAGATGTAACTCTGTGAGATGAATTAACAGAACACAGAGCAGTTTCTCAGAAAGCTTCTTTCCAGTTTTGAACGGAAGATATTTCCTTTTTCACCATAGCCCTCTAAGGGCTTCCAAATATCCCTTTTCCAATTCCACAAGAACAGCCTTAGCGAAAGGCTTCTTGAAGGGAAAGATGTAACTCTGTGAGATGAATTAACAGAACACAGAGCAGTTTCTCAGAAAGCTTCTTTCCAGTTGTGAACGGAAGATATTTCCTTTTTCACCGTAGCCCTCTATGGGCTTCCAAATATCCCCTTGCCAATTCCACAAGAACAGCCTTAGCGAAAGACTTCTTGAAGGGAAAGATGTAACTCTGTGAGATGAATTAACAGAACACAGAGCAGTTTCTCAGAAAGTTTCTTTCCACTTTTGAACGGAAGATATTTCCTTTTTTACCATAGCCTTCTATGGGCTTCCAAATATCCCTTTGCCAATTCCACAAGAACAGCCTTAGCGAAAGGCTTCTTGAAGGGAAAGATGTAACTCTGTGAGATGAATTAGCAGAACACAGAGCAGTTTCCCAGAAAGCTTCTTTCCAGTTTTGAACGGAAGATATTTCCTTTTTCACCATAGCCCTCTATGGGCTTCCAAATATCCCTTTTCCAATTCCACAAGAACAGCCTTAGCGAAAGGCTTCTTGAAGGGAAAGATGTAACTCTGTGAGATGAATTAACAGAACACAGAGCAGTTTCACAGAAAGCTTCTTTCCAGTTTTTAACGGAAGATATTTCCTTTTTCACCGTAGCCCTCTACGGGCTTCCAAATATCCCTTTGCGAATTCCACAAGAACAGCCTTAGCGAAAGGTTTCTTGAAGGGAAAGATGTAACTCTGTGAGATGAATTAACAGAACACAGAGCAGTTTCTCAGAAAGCTTCTTTCCAGTTTTGAACGGAAGATATTTCTTTTTTCACCATAGCCCTCTGTGGGCTTCCAAATATCCCCTTGCCAATTACACAAGAACAGACATAGCAAAAGACTTCTTGAAGGGAAAGATGTAACTCTGTGAGATGAATTAACAGAACACAGAGCAGTTTCTCAGAAAGCTTCTTTCCAGTTTTGAACGGAAGATATTTCCTTTTTCCCCATAGCCCTCTATGGGCTTCCAAATATCCCTTTGCGAATTCCACAAGAACAGCCTTAGCGAAAGGCTTCATGAAGGGAAAGATGTAACTCTGTGAGATGAATTAACAGAACACAGAGCAGTTTCTCAGAAAGCTTCTTTCCACTTTTGAACGGAAGATATTTCCTTTTTCACCATAGCCCTCTATGGGCTTCCAAATATCCCTTTGCCAATTCCACAAGACCAGCCTTAGCGAAAGGCTTCTTGAAGGGAAAGATGTAACTCTGTGAGATGAATTAACAGAACACAGAGCAGTTTCTCAGAAACCTTCTTTCCAGTTTTGAACGGAAGATATTTCCTTTTTCACCATAGCCCTCTATGGGCTTCCAAATATCCCTTTGCCAATTCCACAAGAACAGCCTTAGCGAAAGGCTTCTTGAAGGGAAAGATGTAACTCTGTGAGATGAATTAACAGAACACAGAGCAGTTTCTCAGAAAGCTTCTTTCCAGTTTTGAACGGAAGATATTTCCTTTTTCACCATAGCCCTCTATGGGCTTCCAAATATCCCTTTGCCAATTCCACAAGAACAGCCTTAGCGAAAGGGTTCTTGAAGGGAAAGATATAACTCTCTGAGATGAATTAACAGAACACAGAGCAGTTTCTCAGAAAGCTTCTTTCCAGTTTTGAACGGAAGATATTTCCTTTTTTACCATAGCCCTCTATGGGCTTCCAAATATCCCTTTGCCAATTCCACAAGAACAGCCTTAGCGAAAGGCTTCTTGAAGGGAAAGATGTAACTCTGTGAGATGAATTAACAGAACACAGAGCAGTTTCTCAGAAAGCTTCTTTCCAGTTTTGTACGGAAGATATTTGTTTTTCACCATAGCCCTCTATGGGCTTCCAAGTATCCCCTTGCCAATTCCACAGAAACAGCTTTAGCGAAAGGTTTCTTGAAAGGAAAGATGTAACACTGTGAGACGAATTAACAGAACACAGAACAGTTTCTCAGAAAGCTTCTTTCCAGTTTTGAACGAAAGATATTTCCTTTTTCACCATAGCCCTCTAGGGGCTTCCAAATATCCCTTTGCCAATTCCACAAGAACAGCCTTAGCGAAAGGCTTCTTGAAGGGAAAGATGTAACTCTGTGAGATGAATTAACAGAACACAGAGCAGTTTCTCAGAAAGCTTCTTTCCAGTTTTGAACGGATGATACTTCCTTTTTCACCATAGCCCTCTATGGGCGTCCAAATATCCCTTTGCCAATTCCACAAGACCAGCCTTAGCGAAAGGCTTCTTGAAGGGAAAGATGTAAGTTTGTGAGATGAATTAACAGAACACAGAGCAGTTTCTCAGAAAGCTTCTTTCCAGTTTTGAACGGAAGATATTTCCTTTTTCACCATAGCCCTCTATGGGCTTCCAAATATCCCTTTGCCAATTCCACAAGAACAGCCTTAGCGAAAGGCTTCTTGAAGGGAAAGATGTAACTCTGTGAGATGAATTAACAGAACACAGAGCAGTTTCTCAGAAAGCTTCTTTCCAGTTTTGAACGGAAGATATTTCCTTTTTCACAATAGCCCTCTATGGGCTTCCAAATATCCCTTTGCCAATTCCACAAGAACAGCCTTAGCGAAAGGCTTCTTGAAGGGAAAGATGTAACTCTGTGAGATGAATTAACAGAACACAAAGCAGTTTCTCAGAAAGCTTCTTTCCAGTTTTGAACGGAAGATATTTCCTTTTTCACCATAGCCCTCTATGGGCTTCCAAATATCCCCTTGCGAATTCCACAAGAACAGCCTTAGCGAAAGGCTTCTTGAAGGGAAAGATGTAACTCTGTGAGATGAATTAACAGAACACAGAGCAGTTTCTCAGAAAGCTTCTTTCCAGTTTTGAACGGAAGATATTTGTTTTTCACCATAGCCCTCTATGGGCTTCCAAATATCCCTTCGCCAATTCCACAAGAACAGCCTTAGCGAAAGGCTTCTTGAAGGGAAAGATGTAACACTGTGAGACGAATTAACAGAACACAGAACAGTTTCTCAGAAAGCTTCTTTCCAGTTTTGAACGAAAGATATTTCCTTTTTCACCATAGCCCTCTAGGGGCTTCCAAATATCCCTTTGCCAATTCCACAAGAACAGCCTTAGCGAAAGGCTTCTTGAAGGGAAAGATGTAACTCTGTGAGATGAATTAACAGAACACAGAGCAGTTTCTCAGAAAGCTTCTTTCCAGTTTTGAACGGATGATACTTCCTTTTTCACCATAGCCCTCTATGGGCGTCCAAATATCCCTTTGCCAATTCCACAAGACCAGCCTTAGCGAAAGGCTTCTTGAAGGGAAAGATGTAAGTTTGTGAGATGAATTAACAGAACACAGAGCAGTTTCTCAGAAAGCTTCTTTCCAGTTTTGAACGGAAGATATTTCCTTTTTCACCATAGCCCTCTATGGGCTTCCAAATATCCCTTTGCCAATTCCACAAGAACAGCCTTAGCGAAAGGCTTCTTGAAGGGAAAGATGTAACTCTGTGAGATGAATTAACAGAACACAGAGCAGTTTCTCAGAAAGCTTCTTTCCAGTTTTGAACGGAAGATATTTCCTTTTTCACAATAGCCCTCTATGGGCTTCCAAATATCCCTTTGCCAATTCCACAAGAACAGCCTTAGCGAAAGGCTTCTTGAAGGGAAAGATGTAACTCTGTGAGATGAATTAACAGAACACAAAGCAGTTTCTCAGAAAGCTTCTTTCCAGTTTTGAACGGAAGATATTTCCTTTTTCACCATAGCCCTCTATGGGCTTCCAAATATCCCCTTGCGAATTCCACAAGAACAGCCTTAGCGAAAGGCTTCTTGAAGGGAAAGATGTAACTCTGTGAGATGAATTAACAGAACACAGAGCAGTTTCTCAGAAAGCTTCTTTCCAGTTTTGAACGGAAGATATTTGTTTTTCACCATAGCCCTCTATGGGCTTCCAAATATCCCTTCGCCAATTCCACAAGAACAGCCTTAGCGAAAGGCTTCTTGAAGGGAAAGATGTAACACTGTGAGACGAATTAACAGAACACAGAACAGTTTCTCAGAAAGCTTCTTTCCAGTTTTGAACGAAAGATATTTCCTTTTTCATCATAGCCCTCTAGGGGCTTCCAAATATCCCTTTGCCAATTCCACAAGAACAGCCTTAGCGAAAGGCTTCTTGAAG
Source organism: Chlorocebus sabaeus (assembly GCF_047675955.1). Lineage (NCBI taxonomy): Eukaryota > Metazoa > Chordata > Mammalia > Primates > Cercopithecidae > Chlorocebus > Chlorocebus sabaeus. The sequence continues at coordinate 826,125 of NW_027326835.1, forward strand.
GGAAAGATGTAACTCTGTGAGATGAATTAACAGAACACAGAGCAGTTTCTCAGAAAGCTTCTTTCCAGTTTTGAACGGATGATACTTCCTTTTTCACCATAGCCCTCTATGGGCTTCCAATTATCCCTTTGCCAATTCCACAAGAACAGGCTTAGCTAAAGGCTTCATGAAGGGAAAGATGTAACTCTGTGAGATGAATTAACAGAAAACAGAGCAGTTTCTCAGAAAGCTTCTTTCCAGTTTTGAACGGAAGGTATTTCCTTTTTCACCATAGCCCTCTATGGGCTTCCAAATATCCCTTTGCCAATTCCACAAGAACAGCCTTAGCGAAAGGCTTCTTGAGGGGAAAGATGTAACTCTGTGAGATGAATTAACAGAACACAGAGCAGTTTCTCAGAAAGCTTCTTTCCAGGTTTGAACGGAAGTTATTTCCTTTTTCACCATAGCCCTCTATGGGCTTCCAAATATCCCTTTGCCAATTCCACAAGAACAGCCTTAGCGAAAGGCTTCTTGAAGGGAAAGATGTAACTCTGTGAGATGAATTAACAGAACACAGAGCAGTTTCTCAGAAAGCTTCTTTCCAGTGTTAAACGGAATATATTTCCTTTTCCACCATAGCCCTCTATGGGCTTCCAAATATCCCTTTGCCAATTCCACAAGAACAGCCTTAGCGAAAGGCTTCTTGAAGGGAAAGATATAACTCTGTGAGATGAATTAACAGAACACAGAGCAGTTTCTCAGAAAGCTTCTTTCCAGTTTTGAACGGAAGATATTTCCTTTTTCATCATAGCCCTCTATGGGATTCCAAATATCCCTTTGCCAATTCCAGAAGAACAGCCTTAGCGAAAGGCTTCTTGAAGGGAAAGATGTAACTCTGTGAGATGAATTAACAGAACACAGAGCAGTTTCCCAGAAAGCTTCTTTCCAGTTTTGAACGGAAGATATTTCCTTTTTCACCATAGCCCTCTATGGGCTTCCAAATATCCCTTTTCCAATTCCACAAGAACAGCCTTAGCGAAAGGCTTCTTGAAGGGAAAGATGTAACACTGTGAGATGAATTAACAGAACACAGAGCAGTTTCTCAGAAAGCTTCTTTCCAGTTTTGAACGGAAGATATTTCCTTTTTCACCATAGCCCTCTAGGGGCTTCCAAATATCCCCTTGCCAATTCCACAAGAACAGCCAGAGCGGAAGACTTCTTGAAGGGAAAGATGTAACTATGTGAGATGAATTAACAGAACACAGAGCAGTTTCTCAGAAAGCTTCTTTCCAGTTTTGAACGGAAGATATTTCCTTTTTCACCATAGCCCTCTATGGGCTTCCAAATATCCCTTTGCCAATTCCACAAGAACAGCCTTAGCAAAAGGCTTCTTGAAGGGAAAGATGTAACTCTGTGAGATGAATTAACAGAACACAGAGCAGTTTCTCAGAAAGCTTCTTTCCAGTTTTGAACGGAAGATATTTCCTTTTTCACCATAGCCCTCTATGGGCTTCCAAATATCCCTTTGCCAATTCCACAAGAACAGACTTAGCGAAAGGCTTCTTGAAGGGAAAGATGTAACTCTCTGAGACGAATTAACTGAACACAGAGCAGTTTGTCAGAAAGCTTCTTTCCAGTTTTGAACGGAAGATATTTCCTTTTTCACCATAGCCCTCTATGGGCTTCCAAATATCCCTTTGCCAATTCCACAAGAACAGCCTTAGCGAAAGGCTTCTTGAAGGGAAAGATATAACTCTGTGAGATGAATTAACAGAACACAGAGCAGTTTCTCAGAAAGCTTCTTTCCAGTTTTGAACGGAAGATATTTCCTTTTTCACCATAGCCCTCTATGGGATTCCAAATATCCCTTTACCAATTGCACAAGAACAGCCTTAGCGAAAGGCTTCTTGAAGGGAAAGATGTAACTCTGTGAGATGAATTAACAGAACACAGAGCAGTTTCTCAGAAAGCTTCTTTCCAGTTTTGAACGGAAGATATTTCCTTTTTCACCATAGACCTCTATGGGCTTCCAAATATCCCTTTGCCAATTCCACAAGAACAGTCTTAGCGAAAGGCTTCTTGAAGGGGAAGATGTAACTCTGTGAGATGAATTAACAGACCACAGAGCAGTTTCTCAGAAAGCTTCTTTCCAGTTTTGAACGGAAGGTATTTCCTTTTTCACCATAGCCCTCTATGGGCTTCCAAATATCCCTTTGCCAATTCCACAAGAACAGCCTTAGCGAAAGGCTTCTTGAAGGGAAAGATATAACTCTCTGAGATGAATTAACAGGACACAGAGCAGTTTCTCAGAAAGCTTCTTTCCAGTTTTGAACGGAAGATATTTCCTTTTTCACCATAGCCCTCTATGGGCTTCCAAATATCCCTTTGCCAATTCCACAAGAACAGCCTTAGCGAAAGGCTTCTTGAAGGGAAAGATGTAACTCTGTGAGATGAATTAACAGAACACAGAGCAGTTTCTCAGAAAGCTTCTTTCCAGTTTTGTACGGAAGATATTTCCTTTTTCACCATAGCCCTCTCTGGGCTTCCAAGTATCCCCTTGCCAATTCCACAGAAACAGCTTTAGCGAAAGGTTTCTTGAAAGGAAAGATGTAACACTGTGAGACGAATTAACAGAACACAGAACAGTTTCTCAGAAATCTTCTTTCCAGTTTTGAACGGAAGATATTTCCTTTTTCACCATAGCCCTCTAGGGGCTTCCAAATATCCCTTTGCCAATTCCACAAGAACAGCCTTAGCGAAAGGCTTATTGAAGGGAAAGATGTAACTCTGTGAGATGAATTAACAGAACACAGAGCAGTTTCTCAGAAAGCTTCTTTCCAGTTGTGAACGGTAGATATTTCCTTTTTCACCATAGCCCTCTATGGGCTTCCAAATATCCCTTCGCCAATTAAACAAGAACAGCCTTAGCGAAAGGCTTCTTGAAGGGAAAGATGTAACTCTGTGAGATGCATTAACAGAACACAGAGCAGTTTCTCAGAAAGCTTCTTTCCAGTTTTGAACGGAAGATATTTCCTTTTTCACCATAGCCCTCTATGGGCTTCCAAATATCCCTTTTCGAATTCCACAAGAACAGCCTTAGCGAAAGGTTTCTTGAATGGAAAGATGTAACTCTGTGAGATGAATTAACAGAACACAGAGCAGTTTCTCAGAAAGCTTCTTTCCAGTTTTGAACGGAAGATATTTCCTTTTTCACCATAGCCCTCTAAGGGCTTCCAAATATCCCTTTTCCAATTCCACAAGAACAGCCTTAGCGAAAGGCTTCTTGAAGGGAAAGATGTAACTCTGTGAGATGAATTAACAGAACACAGAGCAGTTTCTCAGAAAGCTTCTTTCCAGTTTTGAACGGAAGATATTTCCTTTTTCACCGTAGCCCTCTATGGGCTTCCAAATATCCCTTTGCGAATTCCACAAGAACAGCCTTAGCGAAAGGTTTCTTGAAGGGAAAGATGTAACTCTGTGAGATGAATTAACAGAACACAGAGCAGTTTCTCAGAAAGCTTCTTTCCAGTTTTGAACGGAAGATATTTCCTTTTTCACCATAGCCCTCTAAGGGCTTCCAAATATCCCTTTTCCAATTCCACAAGAACAGCCTTAGCGAAAGGCTTCTTGAAGGGAAAGATGTAACTCTGTGAGATGAATTAACAGAACACAGAGCAGTTTCTCAGAAAGCTTCTTTCCAGTTGTGAACGGAAGATATTTCCTTTTTCACCGTAGCCCTCTATGGGCTTCCAAATATCCCCTTGCCAATTCCACAAGAACAGCCTTAGCGAAAGACTTCTTGAAGGGAAAGATGTAACTCTGTGAGATGAATTAACAGAACACAGAGCAGTTTCTCAGAAAGTTTCTTTCCACTTTTGAACGGAAGATATTTCCTTTTTTACCATAGCCTTCTATGGGCTTCCAAATATCCCTTTGCCAATTCCACAAGAACAGCCTTAGCGAAAGGCTTCTTGAAGGGAAAGATGTAACTCTGTGAGATGAATTAGCAGAACACAGAGCAGTTTCCCAGAAAGCTTCTTTCCAGTTTTGAACGGAAGATATTTCCTTTTTCACCATAGCCCTCTATGGGCTTCCAAATATCCCTTTTCCAATTCCACAAGAACAGCCTTAGCGAAAGGCTTCTTGAAGGGAAAGATGTAACTCTGTGAGATGAATTAACAGAACACAGAGCAGTTTCACAGAAAGCTTCTTTCCAGTTTTTAACGGAAGATATTTCCTTTTTCACCGTAGCCCTCTACGGGCTTCCAAATATCCCTTTGCGAATTCCACAAGAACAGCCTTAGCGAAAGGTTTCTTGAAGGGAAAGATGTAACTCTGTGAGATGAATTAACAGAACACAGAGCAGTTTCTCAGAAAGCTTCTTTCCAGTTTTGAACGGAAGATATTTCTTTTTTCACCATAGCCCTCTGTGGGCTTCCAAATATCCCCTTGCCAATTACACAAGAACAGACATAGCAAAAGACTTCTTGAAGGGAAAGATGTAACTCTGTGAGATGAATTAACAGAACACAGAGCAGTTTCTCAGAAAGCTTCTTTCCAGTTTTGAACGGAAGATATTTCCTTTTTCCCCATAGCCCTCTATGGGCTTCCAAATATCCCTTTGCGAATTCCACAAGAACAGCCTTAGCGAAAGGCTTCATGAAGGGAAAGATGTAACTCTGTGAGATGAATTAACAGAACACAGAGCAGTTTCTCAGAAAGCTTCTTTCCACTTTTGAACGGAAGATATTTCCTTTTTCACCATAGCCCTCTATGGGCTTCCAAATATCCCTTTGCCAATTCCACAAGACCAGCCTTAGCGAAAGGCTTCTTGAAGGGAAAGATGTAACTCTGTGAGATGAATTAACAGAACACAGAGCAGTTTCTCAGAAACCTTCTTTCCAGTTTTGAACGGAAGATATTTCCTTTTTCACCATAGCCCTCTATGGGCTTCCAAATATCCCTTTGCCAATTCCACAAGAACAGCCTTAGCGAAAGGCTTCTTGAAGGGAAAGATGTAACTCTGTGAGATGAATTAACAGAACACAGAGCAGTTTCTCAGAAAGCTTCTTTCCAGTTTTGAACGGAAGATATTTCCTTTTTCACCATAGCCCTCTATGGGCTTCCAAATATCCCTTTGCCAATTCCACAAGAACAGCCTTAGCGAAAGGGTTCTTGAAGGGAAAGATATAACTCTCTGAGATGAATTAACAGAACACAGAGCAGTTTCTCAGAAAGCTTCTTTCCAGTTTTGAACGGAAGATATTTCCTTTTTTACCATAGCCCTCTATGGGCTTCCAAATATCCCTTTGCCAATTCCACAAGAACAGCCTTAGCGAAAGGCTTCTTGAAGGGAAAGATGTAACTCTGTGAGATGAATTAACAGAACACAGAGCAGTTTCTCAGAAAGCTTCTTTCCAGTTTTGTACGGAAGATATTTGTTTTTCACCATAGCCCTCTATGGGCTTCCAAGTATCCCCTTGCCAATTCCACAGAAACAGCTTTAGCGAAAGGTTTCTTGAAAGGAAAGATGTAACACTGTGAGACGAATTAACAGAACACAGAACAGTTTCTCAGAAAGCTTCTTTCCAGTTTTGAACGAAAGATATTTCCTTTTTCACCATAGCCCTCTAGGGGCTTCCAAATATCCCTTTGCCAATTCCACAAGAACAGCCTTAGCGAAAGGCTTCTTGAAGGGAAAGATGTAACTCTGTGAGATGAATTAACAGAACACAGAGCAGTTTCTCAGAAAGCTTCTTTCCAGTTTTGAACGGATGATACTTCCTTTTTCACCATAGCCCTCTATGGGCTTCCAAATATCCCTTTGCCAATTCCACAAGACCAGCCTTAGCGAAAGGCTTCTTGAAGGGAAAGATGTAACTTTGTGAGATGAATTAACAGAACACAGAGCAGTTTCTCAGAAAGCTTCTTTCCAGTTTTGAACGGAAGATATTTCCTTTTTCACCATAGCCCTCTATGGGCTTCCAAATATCCCTTTGCCAATTCCACAAGAACAGCCTTAGCGAAAGGCTTCTTGAAGGGAAAGATGTAACTCTGTGAGATGAATTAACAGAACACAGAGCAGTTTCTCAGAAAGCTTCTTTCCAGTTTTGAACGGAAGATATTTCCTTTTTCACAATAGCCCTCTATGGGCTTCCAAATATCCCTTTGCCAATTCCACAAGAACAGCCTTAGCGAAAGGCTTCTTGAAGGGAAAGATGTAACTCTGTGAGATGAATTAACAGAACACAGAGCAGTTTCTCAGAAAGCTTCTTTCCAGTTTTGAACGGAAGATATTTCCTTTTTCACCATAGCCCTCTATGGGCTTCCAAATATCCCCTTGCGAATTCCACAAGAACAGCCTTAGCGAAAGGCTTCTTGAAGGGAAAGATGTAACTCTGTGAGATGAATTAACAGAACACAGAGCAGTTTCTCAGAAAGCTTCTTTCCAGTTTTGAACGGAAGATATTTGTTTTTCACCATAGCCCTCTATGGGCTTCCAAATATCCCTTCGCCAATTCCACAAGAACAGCCTTAGCGAAAGGCTTCTTGAAGGGAAAGATGTAACACAGTGAGACGAATTAACAGAACACAGAACAGTTTCTCAGAAAGCTTCTTTCCAGTTTTGAACGAAAGATATTTCCTTTTTCATCATAGCCCTCTAGGGGCTTCCAAATATCCCTTTGCCAATTCCACAAGAACAGCCTTAGCGAAAGGCTTCTTGAAGGGAAAGATGTAACTCTGTGAGATGAATTAACAGAACACAGAGCAGTTTCTCAGAAAGCTTCTTTCCAGTTTTGAACGGATGATACTTCCGTTTTCACCATAGCCCTCTATGGGCTTCCAATTATCCCTTTGCCAATTCCACAAGAACAGCCTTAGCTAAAGGCTTCTTGAAGGGAAAGATGTAACTCTGTGAGATGAATTAACAGAACACAGAGCAGTTTCTCAGAAAGCTTCTTTCCAGTTTTGAACGGAAGGTATTTCCTTTTTCACCATAGCCCTCTATGGGCTTCCAAATATCCCTTTGCCAATTCCACAAGAACAGCCTTAGCGAAAGGCTTCTTGAGGGGAAAGATGTAACTCTGTGAGATGAATTAACAGAACACAGAGCAGTTTCTCAGAAAGCTTCTTTCCAGGTTTGAACGGAAGTTATTTCCTTTTTCACCATAGCCCTCTATGGGCTTCCAAATATCCCTTTGCCAATTCCACAAGAACAGCCTTAGCGAAAGGCTTCTTGAAGGGAAAGATGTAACTCCGTGAGATGAATTAACAGAACACAGAGCAGTTTCTCAGAAAGCTTCTTTCCAGTGTTAAACGGAATATATTTCCTTTTCCACCATAGCCCTCTATGGGCTTCCAAATATCCCTTTGCCAATTCCACAAGAACAGCCTTAGCGAAAGGCTTCTTGAAGGGAAAGATATAACTCTGTGAGATGAATTAACAGAACACAGAGCAGTTTCTCAGAAAGCTTCTTTCCAGTTTTGAACGGAAGATATTTCCTTTTTCATCATAGCCCTCTATGGGATTCCAAATATCCCTTTGCCAATTCCAGAAGAACAGCCTTAGCGAAAGGCTTCTTGAAGGGAAAGATGTAACTCTGTGAGATGAATTAACAGAACACAGAGCAGTTTCCCAGAAAGCTTCTTTCCAGTTTTGAACGGAAGATATTTCCTTTTTCACCATAGCCCTCTATGGGCTTCCAAATATCCCTTTTCCAATTCCACAAGAACAGCCTTAGCGAAAGGCTTCTTGAAGGGAAAGATGTAACACTGTGAGATGAATTTACAGAACACAGAGCAGTTTCTCAGAAAGCTTCTTTCCAGTTTTGAACGGAAGATATTTCCTTTTTCACCATAGCCCTCTAGGGGCTTCCAAATATCCCCTTGCCAATTCCACAAGAACAGCCAGAGCGGAAGACTTCTTGGAGGGAAAGATGTAACTATGTGAGATGAATTAACAGAACACAGAGCAGTTTGTCAGAAAGCTTCTTTCCAGTTTTGAACGGAAGATATTTCCTTTTTCACCATAGCCCTCTATGGGCTTCCAAATATCCCTTTGCCAATTCCACAAGAACAGCCTTAGCGAAAGGCTTCTTGAAGGGAAAGATATAACTCTGTGAGATGAATTAACAGAACACAGAGCAGTTTCTCAGAAAGCTTCTTTCCAGTTTTGAACGGAAGATATTTCCTTTTTCACCATAGCCCTCTATGGGATTCCAAATATCCCTTTACCAATTGCACAAGAACAGCCTTAGCGAAAGGCTTCTTGAAGGGAAAGATGTAACTCTGTGAGATGAATTAACAGAACACAGAGCAGTTTCTCAGAAAGCTTCTTTCCAGTTTTGAACGGAAGATATTTCCTTTTTCACCATAGACCTCTATGGGCTTCCAAATATCCCTTTGCCAATTCCACAAGAACAGTCTTAGCGAAAGGCTTCTTGAAGGGAATGATGTAACTCTGTGAGATGAATTAACAGAACACAGAGCAGTTTCTCAGAAAGCTTCTTTCCAGTTTTGAACGGAAGATATTTCCTTTTTCACCATAGCCCTCTATGGGCTTCCAAATATCCCTTTGCCAATTCCACAAGAACAGCCTTAGCGAAAGGCTTCTTGAAGGGCAAGATGTAACTCTGTGAGATGAATTAACAGACCACAGAGCAGTTTCTCAGAAAGCTTCTTTCCAGTTTTGAACGGAAGGTATTTCCTTTTTCACCATAGCCCTCTATGGGCTTCCAAATATCCCTTTGCCAATTCCACAAGAACAGCCTTAGCGAAAGGCTTCTTGAAGGGAAAGATATAACTCTCTGAGATGAATTAACAGGACACAGAGCAGTTTCTCAGAAAGCTTCTTTCCAGTTTTGAACGGAAGATATTTCCTTTTTCACCATAGCCCTCTATGGGCTTCCAAATATCCCTTTGCCAATTCCACAAGAACAGCCTTAGCGAAAGGCTTCTTGAAGGGAAAGATGTAACTCTGTGAGATGAATTAACAGAACACAGAGCAGTTTCTCAGAAAGCTTCTTTCCAGTTTTGTACGGAAGATATTTCCTTTTTCACCATAGCCCTCTATGGGCTTCCAAGTATCCCCTTGCCAATTCCACAGAAACAGCTTTAGCGAAAGGTTTCTTGAAAGGAAAGATGTAACACTGTGAGACGAATTAACAGAACACAGAACAGTTTCTCAGAAATCTTCTTTCCAGTTTTGAACGGAAGATATTTCCTTTTTCACCATAGCCCTCTAGGGGCTTCCAAATATCCCTTTGCCAATTCCACAAGAACAGCCTTAGCGAAAGGCTTATTGAAGGGAAAGATGTAACTCTGTGAGATGAATTAACAGAACACAGAGCAGTTTCTCAGAAAGCTTCTTTCCAGTTGTGAACGGTAGATATTTCCTTTTTCACCATAGCCCTCTATGGGCTTCCAAATATCCCTTCGCCAATTAAACAAGAACAGCCTTAGCGAAAGGCTTCTTGAAGGGAAAGATGTAACTCTGTGAGATGCATTAACAGAACACAGAGCAGTTTCTCAGAAAGCTTCTTTCCAGTTTTGAACGGAAGATATTTCCTTTTTCACCATAGCCCTCTATGGGCTTCTAAATATCCCTTTTCGAATTCCACAAGAACAGCCTTAGCGAAAGGTTTCTTGAATGGAAAGATGTAACTCTGTGAGATGAATTAACAGAACACAGAGCAGTTTCTCAGAAAGCTTCTTTCCAGTTTTGAACGGAAGATATTTCCTTTTTCACCATAGCCCTCTATGGGCTTCCAAATATCCCCTTGCCAATTCCACAAGAACAGCCTTAGTGAAAGGCTTCTTGAAGGGAAAGATGTAACTCTGTGAGATGAATTAACAGAACACAGAGCAGTTTCACAGAAAGCTTCTTTCCAGTTTTGAACGGAAGATATTTCCTTTTTCACAATAGCCCTCTATGGGCTTCCAAATATCCCTTTGCCAATTCCACAAGAACAGCCTTAGCGAAAGGCTTCTTGAAGGGAAAGATGTAACTCTGTGAGATGAATTAACAGAACACAGAGCAGTTTCTCAGAAAGCTTCTTTCCAGTTTTGAACGGAAGATATTTCCTTTTTCACCATAGCCCTCTATGGGCTTCCAAATATCCCCTTGCGAATTCCACAAGAACAGCCTTAGTGAAAGGCTTCTTGAAGGGAAAGATGTAACTCTGTGAGATGAATTAACAGAACACAGAGCAGTTTCTCAGAAAGCTTCTTTCCAGTTTTGAACGGAAGATAAGTCCTTTTTCACCATAGCCCTCTATGGGCTTCCAAATATCCCTTCGCCAATTCCACAAGAACAGCCTTAGCGAAAGGCTTCTTGAAGGGAAAGATGTAACTCTGTGAGATGCATTAACAGAACACAGAGCAGTTTCTCAGAAAGCTTCTTTCCAGTTTTGAACGGAAGATATTTCCTTTTTCACCATAGCCCTCTATGGGCTTCTAAATATCCCTTTTCGAATTCCACAAGAACAGCCTTAGCGAAAGGTTTCTTGAATGGAAAGATGTAACTCTGTGAGATGAATTAACAGAACACAGAGCAGTTTCTCAGAAAGCTTCTTTCCAGTTTTGAACGGAAGATATTTTCTTTTTCACCATAGCCCTCTATGGGCTTCCAAATATCCCCTTGCCAATTCCACAAGAATAGCCTTAGCGAAAGGCTTCTTGAAGGGGAAGATGTAACTCTGTGAGATGAATTAACAGAACACAGAGCAGTTTCTCAGAAAGCTTCTTTCCAGTTTTGAACGGAAGATATTTCCTTTTTCACCATAGCCCTCTATGGGCTTCCAAATATCCCTTTGCCAATTCCACAAGAACAGCCTTAGCGAAAGGCTTCTTGAAGGGAAAGATGTAACTCTGTGAGATGAATTAACAGAACACAGAGCAGTTTCTCAGAAAGCTTCTTTCCAGTTTTGAACGGAAGATATTTCCTTTTTCACCATAGCCCTCTATGGGCTTCCAAATATCCCTTTGCCAATTCCACAAGAACAGCCTTAGCGAAAGGCTTCTTGAAGGGAAAGATGTAACTCTGTGAGATGAATTAACAGAACACAGAGCCGTTTCTCAGAAAGATTCTTTCCAGTTTTGAACGGAAGATATTTCCTTTTTCACCATAGCCCTCTAGGGGCTTCCAAGTATCCCCTAGCCAATTCCACAGAAACAGCTTTAGCGAAAGGTTTCTTGAAAGGAAAGATGTAACACTGTGATACGAATGAACAGAACACAGAGCAGTTTCTCAGAAAGCTTCTTTCCAGTTTTGAACGGAAGATATTTCCTTTTTCACCATAGCCCTCTATGGGCTTCCAAATATCCCTTTGCGAATTCCACAAGAACAGCCTTAGCGAAAGGCTTCCTGAAGAGAAAGATGTAACTCTGTTAGATGAATTAACAGAACAGAGAGCAGTTTCTCAGAAAGCTTCTTTCCAGTTTTGAACGGAAGATATTTCCTTTTTCACCATAGCCCTCTATGGGCTTCCAAATATCCCTTTGCCAATTCCACAAGAACAGCCTTAGCGAAAGGCTTCTTGAAGGGAAAGATGTAACTCTGTGAGATGAATTAACAGAACACAGAGCAGTTTCTCAGAAAGCTTCTTTCCAGTTTTGAACGGAAGATATTTCCTTTTTCACCATAGCCCTCTATGGGCTTCCAAATATCCCTTTGCCAATTCCACAAGAACAGCCTTAGCGAAAGGCTTCTTGAAGGGAAAGATGTAACTCTGTGAGATGAATTAACAGAACACAGAGCCGTTTCTCAGAAAGATTCTTTCCAGTTTTGAACGGAAGATATTTCCTTTTTCACCATAGCCCTCTAGGGGCTTCCAAGTATCCCCTAGCCAATTCCACAGAAACAGCTTTAGCGAAAGGTTTCTTGAAAGGAAAGATGTAACACTGTGATACGAATGAACAGAACACAGAGCAGTTTCTCAGAAAGCTTCTTTCCAGTTTTGAACGGAAGATATTTCCTTTTTCACCATAGCCCTCTATGGGCTTCCAAATATCCCTTTGCGAATTCCACAAGAACAGCCTTAGCGAAAGGCTTCCTGAAGAGAAAGATGTAACTCTGTTAGATGAATTAACAGAACAGAGAGCAGTTTCTCAGAAAGCTTCTTTCCAGTTTTGAACGGAAGATATTTCCTTTTTCACCATAGCCCTCTATGGGCTTCCAAATATCCCTTTGCCAATTCCACAAGAACAGCCTTAGCGAAAGACTTCTTGAAGGGAAAGATGTAACTCTGTGAGATGAATTAACAGAACACAGAGCAGTTTCTCAGAAAGCTTCTTTCCAGTTTTGAACGGAAGATATTTCCTTTTTCACCATAGCCCTCTATGGGCTTCTAAATATCCCTTTTCGAATTCCACAAGAACAGCCTTAGCGAAAGGTTTCTTGAATGGAAAGATGTAACTCTGTGAGATGAATTAACAGAACACAGAGCAGTTTCTCAGAAAGCTTCTTTCCAGTTTTGAACGGAAGATATTTCCTTTTTCACCATAGCCCTCTATGGGCTTCCAAATATCCCCTTGCCAATTCCACAAGAACAGCCTTAGTGAAAGGCTTCTTGAAGGGAAAGATGTAACTCTGTGAGATGAATTAACAGAACACAGAGCAGTTTCACAGAAAGCTTCTTTCCAGTTTTGAACGGAAGATATTTCCTTTTTCACAATAGCCCTCTATGGGCTTCCAAATATCCCTTTGCCAATTCCACAAGAACAGCCTTAGCGAAAGGCTTCTTGAAGGGAAAGATGTAACTCTGTGAGATGAATTAACAGAACACAGAGCAGTTTCTCAGAAAGCTTCTTTCCAGTTTTGAACGGAAGATATTTCCTTTTTCACCATAGCCCTCTATGGGCTTCCAAATATCCCCTTGCGAATTCCACAAGAACAGCCTTAGTGAAAGGCTTCTTGAAGGGAAAGATGTAACTCTGTGAGATGAATTAACAGAACACAGAGCAGTTTCTCAGAAAGCTTCTTTCCAGTTTTGAACGGAAGATAAGTCCTTTTTCACCATAGCCCTCTATGGGCTTCCAAATATCCCTTCGCCAATTCCACAAGAACAGCCTTAGCGAAAGGCTTCTTGAAGGGAAAGATGTAACTCTGTGAGATGCATTAACAGAACACAGAGCAGTTTCTCAGAAAGCTTCTTTCCAGTTTTGAACGGAAGATATTTCCTTTTTCACCATAGCCCTCTATGGGCTTCTAAATATCCCTTTTCGAATTCCACAAGAACAGCCTTAGCGAAAGGTTTCTTGAATGGAAAGATGTAACTCTGTGAGATGAATTAACAGAACACAGAGCAGTTTCTCAGAAAGCTTCTTTCCAGTTTTGAACGGAAGATATTTTCTTTTTCACCATAGCCCTCTATGGGCTTCCAAATATCCCCTTGCCAATTCCACAAGAATAGCCTTAGCGAAAGGCTTCTTGAAGGGGAAGATGTAACTCTGTGAGATGAATTAACAGAACACAGAGCAGTTTCTCAGAAAGCTTCTTTCCAGTTTTGAACGGAAGATATTTCCTTTTTCACCATAGCCCTCTATGGGCTTCCAAATATCCCTTTGCCAATTCCACAAGAACAGCCTTAGCGAAAGGCTTCTTGAAGGGAAAGATGTAACTCTGTGAGATGAATTAACAGAACACAGAGCAGTTTCTCAGAAAGCTTCTTTCCAGTTTTGAACGGAAGATATTTCCTTTTTCACCATAGCCCTCTATGGGCTTCCAAATATCCCTTTGCCAATTCCACAAGAACAGCCTTAGCGAAAGGCTTCTTGAAGGGAAAGATGTAACTCTGTGAGATGAATTAACAGAACACAGAGCCGTTTCTCAGAAAGATTCTTTCCAGTTTTGAACGGAAGATATTTCCTTTTTCACCATAGCCCTCTAGGGGCTTCCAAGTATCCCCTAGCCAATTCCACAGAAACAGCTTTAGCGAAAGGTTTCTTGAAAGGAAAGATGTAACACTGTGATACGAATGAACAGAACACAGAGCAGTTTCTCAGAAAGCTTCTTTCCAGTTTTGAACGGAAGATATTTCCTTTTTCACCATAGCCCTCTATGGGCTTCCAAATATCCCTTTGCGAATTCCACAAGAACAGCCTTAGCGAAAGGCTTCCTGAAGAGAAAGATGTAACTCTGTTAGATGAATTAACAGAACAGAGAGCAGTTTCTCAGAAAGCTTCTTTCCAGTTTTGAACGGAAGATATTTCCTTTTTCACCATAGCCCTCTATGGGCTTCCAAATATCCCTTTGCCAATTCCACAAGAACAGCCTTAGCGAAAGACTTCTTGAAGGGAAAGATGTAACTCTGTGAGATGAATTAACAGAACACAGAGCAGTTTCTCAGAAAGCTTCTTTCCAGTTTTGAACGGAAGATATTTCCTTTTTCACCATAGCCCTCTATGGGCTTCCAAATATCCCTTTGCCAATTCCACAAGAACAGCCTTAGCGAAAGGCTTCTTGAAGGGAAACATGTAACTCTGTGAGATGAATTAACAGAACACAGAGCAGTTTCTCAGAAAGCTTCTTTCCAGTTTTGAACGGAAGATATTTCCTTTTTCACCATAGCCCTCTATGGGATTCCAAATATCCCTTTGCCAATTCCACAAGAACAGCCTTAGCGAAAGGCTTCTTGAAGGGAAAGATGTAACTCTGTGAGATGAATTAACAGAACACAGAGCAGTTTCCCAGAAAGCTTCTTTCCAGTTTTGAACGGAAGATATTTCCTTTTTCACCATAGCCCTCTATGGGCTTCCAAATATCCCTTTGCCAATTCCACAAGAACAGCCTTAGCGAAAGGCTTCTTGAAGGGAAAGATGTAACTCTGTGAGATGAATTAACAGAACACAGAGCAGTTTCTCAGAAAGCTTCTTTCCAGTTTTGAACGGAAGATATTTCCTTTTTCACCATAGCCCTCTATGGGCTTCCAAGTATCCACTTGCCACTTCCACAAGAACAGCCTTAGCCAAAGGCTTCTTGAAGGGAAAGATTTAACTCTGTGAGATGAATTAACAGAACATAGAGCAGTTTCTCAGAAAGCTTCTTTCCAGTTTTGAACTGAAGATATTTCCTTTTTCTCCATTGCCCTCCATGGGCTTCCAAATATCACTTTGCGAATTCCACAAGAACAGGCTTAGCGAAAGGCTTCTTGAAGGGAAAGATGTAACTCTGTGAGATGAATTAACAGAACACAGAGCAGTTTCTCAGAAAGCTTCTTTCCAGTTTTGAACGGAAGATATTTCCTTTCTCACCATATCCCTCTATAGGCTTCCAAATATCCCTTTGCCAATTCCACAAGAACAGCCTTAGCGAAAGGCTTCTTGAAGGGAAAGATGCAACTCTGTGAGATGAATTAACAGAACACAGAGCAGTTTCTCAGAAAGCTTCTTTCCAGTGTTGAACGGAAGATATTCCCTTTTTCACCATAGCCCTCTATGGGCTTCCAAATATCCCTTTGCCAATTCCACAAGAACAGCCTTAGCGAAAGGCTTCTTGAAGGGAAAGATGTAACTCTGTGAGATGAATTAACAGACCACAGAGCAGTTTCTCAGAAAGCTTCTTTCCAGTTTTGAACGGAAGATATTTCCTTTTTCACCATAGCCCTCTATGGGCTTCCAAATATCCCTTTGCCAATTCCACAAGAACAGCCTTAGCGAAAGGCTTCTTGAAGGGAAAGATGTAACTCTGTGAGATGAATTAACAGAACACAGAGCCGTTTCTTAGAAAGCTTCTTTCCAGTTTTGAACGGAAGATATTTCCTTTTTCACCATAGCCCTTTAGAGGCTTCCAAGTATCCCCTAGCCAATTCCACAGAAACAGCTTTAGCGAAAGGTTTCTTGAAAGGAAAGATGTAACACTGTGATACGAATTAACAGAACACAGAGCAGTTTCTCAGAAAGCTTCTTTCCAGTTTTGAACGGAAGATATTTCCTTTTTCACCATAGCCCTTTAGAGGCTTCCAAGTATCCCCTAGCCAATTCCACAGAAACAGCTTTAGCGAAAGGTTTCTTGAAAGGAAAGATGTAACACTGTGATACGAATTAACAGAACACAGAGCAGTTTCTCAGAAAGCTTCTTTCCAGTTTTGAACGGAAGATATTTCCTTTTTCACCATAGCCCTCTATGGGCTTCCAAATATCCCTTTTCCAATTCCACAAGAACAGCCTTAGCGAAAGGCTTCTTGAAGGGAAAGATGTAACTCTGTGAGATGAATTAGCAGAACACAGAGCAGTTTCTCAGAAAGCTTCTTTCCAGTTTTGAACGGAAGATATTTCCTTTTTCACCATAGCCCTCTATGGGCTTCCAAATATCCCTTTGCGAATTCCACAAGAACAGCCTTAGCGAAAGGTTTCTTGAAGGGAAAGATGTAACTCTGTGAGATGAATGAACAGAACACAGAGCAGTTTCTCAGAAAGCTTCTTTCCAGTTTTGAACGGAAGTTATTTCCTTTTTCACAATAGCCCTCTATGGGCTTCCAAATATCCCCTTGCCAATTCCACAAGAACAGCCTTAGCGAAAGACTTCTTGAAGGGAAAGATGTAACTCTGTGAGATGAATTAACAGAACACAGAGCAGTTTCTCAGAAAGATTCTTTCCAGTTTTGAACGGAAGATATTTCCTTTTTCACCATAGCCCTCTATGGGCTTCCAAATATCCCTTTGCCAATTCCACAAGAACAGCCTTAGCGAAAGGCTTCTTGAAGGGAAAGATGTAACTCTGTGAGATGAATTAACAGAACACAGAGCAGTTTCTCAGAAAGCTTCTTTCCAGTGTTGAACGGAAGATATTTCCTTTTTCACCATAGCCCTCTATGGGCTTCCAAATATCCCTTTGCGAATTCCACAAGAACAGCCTTAGCGAAAGGCTTCATGAAGGGAAAGATGTAACTCTGTGAGATGAATTAACAGAACACAGAGCAGTTTCTCAGAAAGCTTCTTTCTAGGTTTGAACGGAAGTTATTTCCTTTTTCACCATAGCCCTCTATGGGCTTCCAAATATCCCTTTGCCAATTCCACAAGAACAGCCTTAGCGAAAGGCTTCATGAAGGGAAAGATGTAACTCTGTGAGATGAATTAACAGAACACAGAGCAGTTTCTCAGAAAGCTTCTTTCTAGGTTTGAACGGAAGTTATTTCCTTTTTCACCATAGCCCTCTATGGGCTTCCAAATATCCCTTTGCCAATTCCACAAGAACAGACTTAGAGAAAGGCTTCTTGAAGGGAAAGATGTAACACTGTGAGATGAATTAACAGAACACAGAGCAGTTTCTCAGAAAGCTTCTTTCCAGTTTTGAACGGAAGATATTCCCTTTTTCACCATAGCCCTCTACGGGCTTCCAAGTATCCCTTTGCGAATTCCACAAGTACAGCCTTAGCGAAAGGCTTCCTGAAGAGAAAGATGTAACTCTGTTAGATGAATTAACAGAACACAGAGCAGTTTCTCAGAAAGCTTCTTTCCAGTTTTGAACGGAACATATTTCCTTTTTCACCATAGCCCTCTATGGGCTTCCAAATATCCCTTTGCCAATTCCACAAGAACAGCCTTAGCGAAAGACTTCTTGAAGGGAAAGATGTAACTCTGTGAGATGAATTAACAGAACACAGAGCAGTTTCTCAGAAAGCTTCTTTCCAGTTTTGAACGGAAGATATTTCCTTTTTCACCATAGCCCTCTATGGGCTTCCAAATATCCATTTGCCAATTCCACAAGAACAGCCTTAGCGAAAGGCTTCTTGAAGGGAAACATGTAACTCTGTGAGATGAATTAACAGAACACAGAGCAGTTTCTCAGAAAGCTTCTTTCCAGTTTTGAACGGAAGATATTTCCTTTTTCACCATAGCCCTCTATGGGCTTCCAAATATCCCTTTGCCAATTCCACAAGAACAGCCTTAGCGAAAGGCTTCTTGAAGGGAAAGATGTAACTCTGTGAGATGAATTAACAGAACACAGAGCAGTTTCCCAGAAAGCTTCTTTCCAGTTTTGAACGGAAGATATTTCCTTTTTCACCATAGCCCTCTATGGGCTTCCAAATATCCCTTTGCCAATTCCACAAGAACAGCCTTAGCGAAAGGCTTCTTGAAGGGAAAGATGTAACTCTGTGAGATGAATTAACAGAACACAGAGCAGTTTCTCAGAAAGCTTCTTTCCAGTTTTGAACGGAAGATATTTCCTTTTTCACCATAGCCCTCTATGGGCTTCCAAATATCCCTTTTCGAATTCCACAAGAACAGCCTTAGCGAAAGGTTTCTTGAAGGGAAAGAAGTAACTCTGTGAGATGAAATAACAGAACACAGAGCAGTTTCTCAGAAAGCTTCTTTCCAGTTTTGAACGGAAGATATTTCCTTTTTCACCATAGCCCTCTATGGAATTCCAAATATCCCCTTGCCAATTCCACAAGAACAGCCTTAGCGAAAGGCTTCTTGAAGGGAAAGATGTAACTCTGTGAGATGAATTAACAGAACACAGAGCAGTTTCTCAGAAAGCTTCTTTCCAGTTTTGAACGGAAGATATTTCCTTTTTCACCATAGCCCTCTATGGGATTCCAAATATCCCTTTGCCAATTCCACAAGAACAGCCTTAGCGAAAGGCTTCCTGAAGGGAAAGATGTAACTCTGTGAGATGAATTAACAGAACACAGAGCAGTTTCTCAGAAAGCTTCTTTCCAGTTTTGAACGGAAGATATTTCCTTTTTCACCATAGCCCTCTATGGGCTTCCAAATATCCCTTTGCCAATTCCACAAGAACAGCCTTAGCGAAAGACTTCTTGAAGGGAAAGATGTAACTCTGTGAGATGAATTAAGAGAACACAGAGCAGTTTCTCAGAAAGCTTCTTTCCAGTTTTGAACGGAAGATATTTCCTTTTTCACAATAGCCCTCTATGGGCTTCCAAATATCCCTTTGCCAATTCCACAAGAACAGCCTTAGCGAAAGGCTTCTTGAAGGGAAACATGTAACTCTGTGAGATGAATTAACAGAACACAGAGCAGTTTCTCAGAAAGCTTCTTTCCAGTTTTGAACGGAAGATATTTCCTTTTTCACCATAGCCCTCTATGGGCTTCCAAATATCCCTTTGCCAATTCCACAAGAACAGCCTTAGCGAAAGGCTTCTTGAAGGGAAAGATGTAACTCTGTGAGATGAATTAACAGAACACAGAGCAGTTTCTCAGAAAGCTTCTTTCCAGTTTTGAACGGAAGATATTTCCTTTTTCACCATAGCCCTCTATGGGCTTCCAAATATCCCTTTGCCAATTCCACAAGAATAGCCTTAGCGAAAGGCTTCTTGAAGGGAAAGATATAACTCTCTGAGATGAATTAACAGAACACAGAGCAGTTTCTCAGAAAGCTTCTTTCCAGTTTTGAACGGAAGATAATTCCTTTTTCACCATAGCCCTCTATGGGCTTCCAAATATCCCTTTGCCAATTCCACAAGAACAGCCTTAGCGAAAGGCTTCTTGAAGGGAAAGATGTAACTCTGTGAGATGAATTAAGAGAACACAGAGCCGTTTCTCAGAAAGCTTCTTTCCAGTTTTGAACGGAAGATATTTCCTTTTTCACCATAGCCCTCTAGGGGCTTCCAAGTATCCCCTAGCCAATTCCACAGAAACAGCTTTAGCGAAAGGTTTCTTGAAAGGAAAGATGTAACACTGTGATACGAATTAACAGAACACAGAGCAGTTTCTCAGAAAGCTTCTTTCCAGTTTTGAACGGAAGATATTTCCTTTTTCACCATAGCCCTCTATGGGCTTCCAAATATCCCTTTTCCAATTCCACAAGAACAGCCTTAGCGAAAGGCTTCTTGAAGGGAAAGATGTAACTCTGTGAGATGAATTAACAGAACACAGAGCAGTTTCTCAGAAAGCTTCTTTCCAGTTTTGAACGGAAGATATTTCCTTTTTCACCATAGCCCTCTATGGGCTTCCAAATATCCCTTTGCGAATTCCACAAGAACAACCTTAGCGAAAGGTTTCTTGAAGGGAAAGATGTAACTCTGTGAGATGAATTAAGAGAACACAGAGCAGTTTCTCAGAAAGCTTCTTTCCAGTTTTGAACGGAAGTTATTTCCTTTTTCACAATAGCCCTCTATGGGCTTCCAAATATCCCCTTGCCAATTCCACAAGAACAGCCTTAGCGAAAGACTTCTTGAAGGGAAAGATGTAACTCTGTGAGATGAATTAACAGAACACAGAGCAGTTTCTCAGAAAGCTTCTTTCCAGTTTTGAATGGAAGATATTCCCTTTTTCACCATAGCCCTCTACGGGCTTCCAAATATCCCTTTGCGAATTCCACAAGAACAGCCTTAGCGAAAGGCTTCCTGAAGAGAAAGATGTAACTCTGTTAGATGAATTAACAGAACACAGAGCAGTTTCTCAGAAAGCTTCTTTCCAGTTTTGAACGGAAGATATTTCCTTTTTCACCATAGCCCTCTATGGGCTTCCAAATATCCCTTTGCCAATTCCACAAGAACAGCCTTAGCGAAAGACTTCTTGAAGGGAAAGATGTAACTCTGTGAGATGAATTAACAGAACACAGAGCAGTTTCTCAGAAAGCTTCTTTCCAGTTTTGAACGGAAGATATTTCCTTTTTCACCATAGCCCTCTATGGGCTTCCAAATATCCCTTTGCCAATTCCACAAGAACAGCCTTAGCGAAAGGCTTCTTGAAGGGAAACATGTAACTCTGTGAGATGAATTAACAGAACACAGAGCAGTTTCTCAGAAAGCTTCTTTCCAGTTTTGAACGGAAGATATTTCCTTTTTCACCATAGCCCTCTATGGGCTTCCAAATATCCCTTTGCCAATTCCACAAGAACAGCCTTAGCGAAAGGCTTCTTGAAGGGAAAGATGTAACTCTGTGAGATGAATTAACAGAACACAGAGCAGTTTCCCAGAAAGCTTCTTTCCAGTTTTGAACGGAAGATATTTCCTTTTTCACCATAGCCCTCTATGGGCTTCCAAATATCCCTTTGCCAATTCCACAAGAACAGCCTTAGCGAAAGGCTTCTTGAAGGGAAAGATGTAACTCTGTGAGATGAATTAACAGAACACAGAGCAGTTTCTCAGAAAACTTCTTTCCAGTTTTGAACGGAAGATATTTCCTTTTTCACCATAGCCCTCTATGGGCTTCCAAATATCCCTTTGCCAATTCCACAAGAACAGCCTTAGCGAAAGACTTCTTGAAGGGAAAGATGTAACTCTGTGAGATGAATTAAGAGAACACAGAGCAGTTTCTCAGAAAGCTTCTTGCCAGTTTTGAACGGAAGATATTTCCTTTTTCACCATAGCCCTCTACGGGCTTCCAAATATCCCTTTGCCAATTCCACAAGAACAGCCTTAGCGAAAGGATACTTGAAGGGAAACATGTAACTCTGTGAGATGAATTAACAGAACACAGAGCAGTTTCTCAGAAAGCTTCTTTCCAGTGTTGAACGGAAGATATTTCCTTTTTCACCATAGCCCTCTATGGGCTTCCAAATATCCGTTTGCCAATTCCACAAGAACAGCCTTAGCGAAAGGCTTATTGAAGGGAAAGATGTAACTCTGTGAGATGAATTAACAGAACACAGAGCAGTTTCTCAGAAAGCTTCTTTCCAGTTGTGAACGGAAGATATTTCCTTTTTCACCATAGCCCTCTATGGGCTTCCAAATATCCCTTCGCCAATTCCACAAGAACAGCCTTAGCGAAAGGCTTCTTGAAGGGAAAGATGTAACACTGTGAGATGCATTAACAGAACACAGAGCAGTTTCTCAGAAAGCTTCTTTCCAGTTTTGAACGGAAGATATTTCCTTTTTCACCATAGCCCTCTATGGGCTTCTAAATATCACTTTTCGAATTCCACAAGAACAGCCTTAGCGAAAGGTTTCTTGAATGGAAAGATGTAACTCTGTGATATGAATTAACAGAACACAGAGCAGTTTCTCAGAAAGATTCTTTCCAGTTTTGAACGGAAGATATTTCCTTTTTCACCATAGCCCTCTAGGGGCTTCCAAGTATCCCCTAGCCAATTCCACAGAAACAGCTTTAGCGAAAGGTTTCTTGAAAGGAAAGATGTAACACTGTGATACGAATTAACAGAACACAGAGCAGTTTCTCAGAAAGCTTCTTTCCAGTTTTGAACGGAAGATATTTCCTTTTTCACCATAGCCCTCTATGGGCTTCCAAATATCCCTTTTCCAATTCCACAAGAACAGCCTTAGCGAAAGGCTTCTTGAAGGGAAAGATGTAACTCTGTGAGATGAATTAACAGAACACAGAGCAGTTTCTCAGAAAGCTTCTTTCCAGTTTTGAACGGAAGATCTTTCCTTTTTCACCATAGCCCTCTATGGGCTTCCAAATATCCCTTTGCCAATTCCACAAGAACAACCTTAGCGAAAGGTTTCTTGAAGGGAAAGATGTAACTCTGTGAGATGAATTATCAGAACACAGAGCAGTTTCTCAGAAAGCTTCTTTCCAGTTTTGAACGGAAGATATTCCCTTTTTCACCATAGCCCTCTACGGGCTTCCAAATATCCCTTTGCGAATTCCACAAGAACAGCCTTACCGAAAGGCTTCCTGAAGAGAAAGATGTAACTCTGTTAGATGAATTAACAGAACACAGAGCAGTTTCTCAGAAAGCTTCTTTCCAGTTTTGAACGGAAGATATTTCCTTTTTCACCATAGCCCTCTATGGGCTTCCAAATATCCCTTTGCCAATTCCACAAGAACAGCCTTAGCGAAAGACTTCTTGAAGGGAAAGATGTAACTCTGTGAGATGAATTAACAGAACACAGAGCAGTTTCTCAGAAAGCTTCTTTCCAGTTTTGAACGGAAGATATTTCCTTTTTCACCATAGCCCTCTATGGGCTTCCAAATATCCCTTTGCCAATTCCACAAGAACAGCCTTAGCGAAAGGCTTCTTGAAGGGAAAGATGTAACTCTGTGAGATGAATTAACAGAACACAGAGCAGTTTCCCAGAAAGCTTCTTTCCAGTTTTGAACGGAAGATATTTCCTTTTTCACCATAGCCCTCTATGGGCTTCCAAATATCCCTTTGCCAATTCCACAAGAACAGCCTTAGCGAAAGGCTTCTTGAAGGGAAAGATGTAACTCTGTGAGATGAGTTAACAGAACACAGAGCAGTTTCTCAGAAAGCTTCTTTCCAGTTTTGAACGGAAGATATTTCCTTTTTCACCATAGCCCTCTATGGGCTTCCAAATATCCCTTTGCCAATTCCACAAGAACAGCCTTAGCGAAAGACTTCTTGAAGGGAAAGATGTAAATCTGTGAGATGAATTAAGAGAACACAGAGCAGTTTCTCAGAAAGCTTCTTTCCAGTTTTGAACGGAAGATATTTCCTTTTTCACCATAGCCCTCTATGGGCTTCCAAATATCACTTTGCCAATTCCACAAGAACAGCCTTAGCGAAAGGCTTCTTGAAGGGAAAGATGTAACTCTGTGAGATGAATTAACAGAACACAGAGCAGTTTCTCAGACAGCTTCTTTCCAGTTTTGAACGGAAGATATTTCCTTTTTCACCAGAGCCCTCTATGGGCTTCCAAATATCCCTTTGCCAATTCCACAAGAACAGCCTTAGCGAAAGGCTACTTGAAGGGAAAGATGTAACTCTGTGAGATGAATTAACAGAACACAGAGCAGTTTCTCAGAAAGCTTCTTTCCAGTGTTGAACGGAAGATATTTCCTTTTTCACCATAGCCCTCTATGGGCTTCCAAATATCCGTTTGCCAATTCCACAAGAACAGCCTTAGCGAAAGGCTTATTGAAGGGAAAGATGTAACTCTGTGAGATGAATTAACAGAACACAGAGCAGTTTCTCAGAAAGCTTCTTTCCAGTTGTGAACGGAAGATATTTCCTTTTTCACCATAGCCCTCTATGGGCTTCCAAATATCCCTTCGCCAATTCCACAAGAACAGCCTTAGCGAAAGGCTTCTTGAAGGGAAAGATGTAACTCTGTGAGATGCATTAACAGAACACAGAGCAGTTTCTCAGAAAGCTTCTTTCCAGTTTTGAACGGAAGATATTTCCTT
Source organism: Chlorocebus sabaeus (assembly GCF_047675955.1). Taxonomy (NCBI): domain Eukaryota; kingdom Metazoa; phylum Chordata; class Mammalia; order Primates; family Cercopithecidae; genus Chlorocebus; species Chlorocebus sabaeus. The sequence goes on from NW_027326835.1 coordinate 850,122, forward strand.
TTTCACCATAGCCCTCTATGGGCTTCTAAATATCACTTTTCGAATTCCACAAGAACAGCCTTAGCGAAAGGTTTCTTGAATGGAAAGATGTAACTCTGTGAGATGAATTAACAGAACACAGAGCAGTTTCTCAGAAAGCTTCTTTCCAGTTTTGAACGGAAGATATTTCCTTTTTCACCATAGCCCTCTATGGGCTTCCAAATATCCCCTTGCCAATTCCACAAGAACAGCCTTAGCGAAAGGCTTCTTGAAGGGAAAGATGTAACTCTGTGAGATGAATTAACAGAACACAGAGAAGTTTCTCAGAAAGCTTCTTTCCAGTTTTGAACGGAAGATATTTCCTTTTTCACCATAGCCCTCTATGGGCTTCCAAATATCCCTTTGCCAATTCCACAAGAACAGCCTTAGCGAAAGGCTTCTTGAAGGGAAAGATGTAACTCTGTGAGATGAATTAACAGAACACAGAGCAGTTTCTCAGAAAGCTTCTTTCCAGTATTGAACGGAAGATATTTCCTTTTTCACCATAGCCCTCTATGGGCTTCCAAATATCCCTTTGCCAATTCCACAAGAACAGCCTTAGCGAAAGGCTTCTTGAAGGGAAAGATGTAACTCTTTGAGATGAATTAACAGAACACAGAGCCGTTTCTCAGAAAGCTTCTTTCCAGTTTTGAACGGAAGATATTTCGTTTTTCACCATAGCCCTCTAGGGGCTTCCAAGTATCCCCTAGCCAATTCCACAGAAACAGCTTTAGCGAAAGGTTTCTTGAAAGGAAAGATGTAACACTGTGATACGAATTAACAGAACACAGAGCAGTTTCTCAGAAAGCTTCTTTCCAGTTTTGAACGGAAGATATTTCCTTTTTCACCATAGCCCTCTATGGGCTTCCAAATATCCCTTTTCCAATTCCACAAGAACAGCCTTAGCGAAAGGCTTCTTGAAGGGAAAGATGTAACTCTGTGAGATGAATTAACAGAACACAGAGCAGTTTCTCAGAAAGCTTCTTTCCAGTTTTGAACGGAAGATATTTCCTTTTTCACCATAGCCCTCTATGGGCTTCCAAATATCCCTTTGCGAATTCCACAAGAACAACCTTAGCGAAAGGTTTCTTGAAGGGAAAGATGTAACTCTGTGAGATGAATTAACAGAACACAGAGCAGTTTCTCAGAAAGCTTCTTTCCAGTTTTGAACGGAAGTTATTTCCTTTTTCACAATAGCCCTCTATGGGCTTCCAAATATCCCCTTGCCAATTCCACAAGAACAGCCTTAGCGAAAGACTTCTTGAAGGGAAAGATGTAACTCTGTGAGATGAATTAACAGAACACAGAGCAGTTTCTCAGAAAGCTTCTTTCCAGTTTTGAACGGAAGATATTCCCTTTTTCACCATAGCCCTCTACGGGCTTCCAAATATCCCTTTGCGAATTCCACAAGAACAGCCTTAGCGAAAGGCTTCCTGAAGAGAAAGATGTAACTCTGTTAGATGAATTAACAGAACACAGAGCAGTTTCTCAGAAAGCTTCTTTCCAGTTTTGAACGGAAGATATTTCCTTTTTCACCATAGCCCTCTATGGGCTTCCAAATATCCCTTTGCCAATTCCACAAGAACAGCCTTAGCGAAAGACTTCTTGAAGGGAAAGATGTAACTCTGTGAGATGAATTAAGAGAACACAGAGCAGTTTCTCAGAAAGCTTCTTTCCAGTTTTGAACGGAAGATATTTCCTTTTTCACCATAGCCCTCTATGGGCTTCCAAATATCCCTTTGCCAATTCCACAAGAACAGCCTTAGCGAAAGGCTTCTTGAAGGGAAACATGTAACTCTGTGAGATGAATTAACAGAACACAGAGCAGTTTCTCAGAAAGCTTCTTTCCAGTTTTGAACGGAAGATATTTCCTTTTTCACCAGAGCCCTCTATGGGCTTCCAAATATCCCTTTGCCAATTACACAAGAACAGCCTTAGCGAAAGGATACTTGAAGGGAAAGATGTAACTCTGTGAGATGAATTAACAGAACACAGAGCAGTTTCTCAGAAAGCTTCTTTCCAGTGTTGAACGGAAGATATTTCCTTTTTCACCATAGCCCTCTATGGGCTTCCAAATATCCGTTTGCCAATTCCACAAGAACAGCGTTAGCGAAAGGCTTATTGAAGGGAAAGATGTAACTCTGTGAGATAAATTAACAGAACACAGAGCAGTTTCTCAGAAAGCTTCTTTCCAGTTGTGAACGGAAGATATTTCCTTTTTCACCATAGCCCTCTATGGGCTTCCAAATATCCCTTCGCCAATTCCACAAGAACAGCCTTAGCGAAAGGCTTCTTGAAGGGAAAGATGTAACACTGTGAGATGCATTAACAGAACACAGAGCAGTTTCTCAGAAAGCTTCTTTCCAGTTTTGAACGGAAGATATTTCCTTTTTCACCATAGCCCTCTATGGGCTTCTAAATATCACTTTTCGAATTCCACAAGAACAGCCTTAGCGAAAGGTTTCTTGAATGGAAAGATGTAACTCTGTGATATGAATTAACAGAACACAGAGCAGTTTCTCAGAAAGATTCTTTCCAGTTTTGAACGGAAGATATTTCCTTTTTCACCATAGCCCTCTAGGGGCTTCCAAGTATCCCCTAGCCAATTCCACAGAAACAGCTTTAGCGAAAGGTTTCTTGAAAGGAAAGATGTAACACTGTGATACGAATTAACAGAACACAGAGCAGTTTCTCAGAAAGCTTCTTTCCAGTTTTGAACGGAAGATATTTCCTTTTTCACCATAGCCCTCTATGGGCTTCCAAATATCCCTTTTCCAATTCCACAAGAACAGCCTTAGCGAAAGGCTTCTTGAAGGGAAAGATGTAACTCTGTGAGATGAATTAACAGAACACAGAGCAGTTTCTCAGAAAGCTTCTTTCCAGTTTTGAACGGAAGATCTTTCCTTTTTCACCATAGCCCTCTATGGGCTTCCAAATATCCCTTTGCCAATTCCACAAGAACAACCTTAGCGAAAGGTTTCTTGAAGGGAAAGATGTAACTCTGTGAGATGAATTATCAGAACACAGAGCAGTTTCTCAGAAAGGTTCTTTCCAGTTTTGAACGGAAGATATTCCCTTTTTCACCATAGCCCTCTACGGGCTTCCAAATATCCCTTTGCGAATTCCACAAGAACAGCCTTACCGAAAGGCTTCCTGAAGAGAAAGATGTAACTCTGTTAGATGAATTAACAGAACACAGAGCAGTTTCTCAGAAAGCTTCTTTCCAGTTTTGAACGGAAGATATTTCCTTTTTCACCATAGCCCTCTATGGGCTTCCAAATATTCCTTTGCCAATTCCACAAGAACAGCCTTAGCGAAAGACTTCTTGAAGGGAAAGATGTAACTCTGTGAGATGAATTAACAGAACACAGAGCAGTTTCTCAGAAAGCTTCTTTCCAGTGTTGAACGGAAGATATTTCCTTTTTCACCATAGCCCTCTATGGGCTTCCAAATATCCGTTTGCCAATTCCACAAGAACAGCCTTAGCGAAAGGCTTATTGAAGGGAAAGATGTAACTCTGTGAGATGAATTAACAGAACACAGAGCAGTTTCTCAGAAAGCTTCTTTCCAGTTGTGAACGGAAGATATTTCCTTTTTCACCATAGCCCTCTATGGGCTTCCAAATATCCCTTCGCCAATTCCACAAGAACAGCCTTAGCGAAAGGCTTCTTGAAGGGAAAGATGTAACTCTGTGAGATGCATTAACAGAACACAGAGCAGTTTCTCAGAAAGCTTCTTTCCAGTTTTGAACGGAAGATATTTCCTTTTTCACCATAGCCCTCTATGGGCTTCCAAATATCCCTTTGCCAATTCCACAAGAACAACCTTAGCGAAAGGTTTCTTGAAGGGAAAGATGTAACTCTGTGAGATGAATTATCAGAACACAGAGCAGTTTCTCAGAAAGCTTCTTTCCAGTTTTGAACGGAAGATATTCCCTTTTTCACCATAGCCCTCTACGGGCTTCCAAATATCCCTTTGCGAATTCCACAAGAACAGCCTTACCGAAAGGCTTCCTGAAGAGAAAGATGTAACTCTGTTAGATGAATTAACAGAACACAGAGCAGTTTCTCAGAAAGCTTCTTTCCAGTTTTGAACGGAAGATATTTCCTTTTTCACCATAGCCCTCTATGGGCTTCCAAATATTCCTTTGCCAATTCCACAAGAACAGCCTTAGCGAAAGACTTCTTGAAGGGAAAGATGTAACTCTGTGAGATGAATTAACAGAACACAGAGCAGTTTCTCAGAAAGCTTCTTTCCAGTGTTGAACGGAAGATATTTCCTTTTTCACCATAGCCCTCTATGGGCTTCCAAATATCCGTTTGCCAATTCCACAAGAACAGCCTTAGCGAAAGGCTTATTGAAGGGAAAGATGTAACTCTGTGAGATGAATTAACAGAACACAGAGCAGTTTCTCAGAAAGCTTCTTTCCAGTTGTGAACGGAAGATATTTCCTTTTTCACCATAGCCCTCTATGGGCTTCCAAATATCCCTTCGCCAATTCCACAAGAACAGCCTTAGCGAAAGGCTTCTTGAAGGGAAAGATGTAACTCTGTGAGATGCATTAACAGAACACAGAGCAGTTTCTCAGAAAGCTTCTTTCCAGTTTTGAACGGAAGATATTTCCTTTTTCACCATAGCCCTCTATGGGCTTCTAAATATCACTTTTCGAATTCCACAAGAACAGCCTTAGCGAAAGGTTTCTTGAATGGAAAGATGTAACTCTGTGAGATGAATTAACAGAACACAGAGCAGTTTCTCAGAAAGCTTCTTTCCAGTTTTGAACGGAAGATATTTCCTTTTTCACCATAGCCCTCTATGGGCTTCCAAATATCCCCTTGCCAATTCCACAAGAACAGCCTTAGCGAAAGGCTTCTTGAAGGGAAAGATGTAACTCTGTGAGATGAATTAACAGAACACAGAGAAGTTTCTCAGAAAGCTTCTTTCCAGTTTTGAACGGAAGATATTTCCTTTTTCACCATAGCCCTCTATGGGCTTCCAAATATCCCTTTGCCAATTCCACAAGAACAGCCTTAGCGAAAGGCTTCTTGAAGGGAAAGATGTAACT